>NW_026731695.1:0-57500 GCF_028476545.2 Physella acuta
ATTTTTATAGTTGTTGATATTGAACAATATATCTCATTTACCAATTGAAAACTATCACCGATTTTTCAACGGCAGTCGAGTAACGGATTTTGCCCCCTCTCATTCAACTCGCGGGCCTTTTTTGACCGTTCAACGTATTGCTTTACAAATACCTGTAAAATGTGCAGAATTGAATAGCCTTTAATGGGATACTAAAAAAAAATGCATAATAGACTAAATGTTTTAAACGTTAAAAAAATCTATGAAATTTGAAAATTACCATGTGATTCTATCATCGTATACATTTTTTTATTAGCATATTCAGAAAAGTTCTGTTAAAACACTTATTTTGTTTCCAGTGGGAAAAAATGTATAAAACGTGTATAAAAATATATAAACACTAAATACAAACATAGGATTCTCATTGCTGACCTTTTCGGGTTTTGAAAAAAAAAAAGTGTTTTTTTCCAATTAAAACAAAAAATTATTACAACATGTCATCATGTATTTAAGTGCATTAGTATGCTTTAAAAATCTATTTTACTTTATTGCTGCTATCAGACCTCTTAATCCCTATTCGGTCAAAAGAATTTAAAAAATGAAAGCTTTGTATAAATAATGGTGTTTCGTGGTATGTTTATTTTTATGTTTTTTTTTTGTATTTATATTATTAATTTTAAATGCATTTCCTTTTTGTACAATGTCATTCTTTAATAAGCACTTTATTTAAATATAATAACTAAAAGAGTAATTACTTTTTAATTCGTTTAGTGCAAATCTATTAAAATTTAGCTTATGAGCACCCCCATTTGACTGAAATAAGCCATGGAAGTGGTTTCAACGTTTACTTATTTTTGTTAAGTTTGATTGTAGGAGAAATAGGACTCTGCTTTCACAGTAGTTAAAAACAAAGGGGAAAAAGAATATCCACGAGTGTGGGGTGCAGAGGCGTAGCGACCCCTCCCGGCGCCCGGGGCGAACTTATAGGCCCAATATTTTATATATATATATATATATATATATATATATATATATATATATATATATATATATATATATGTATGTATGTGTGTGTGTGTATGTGCGGCAGTCTGGAAAAAAAATGAATAATTACGCCGTATGATTTTCGTTCCCTAAAATTGTACTCGACGCCAATTAAATTCCCCTTAAGATGGATTATCCTTTAAAAATGATGATTAGTAAAGTCAGAAAAAAAATTGTAGCGAGGCTAATTTGTTTAAGACTGTCTTTTTATGTTTTATCTTTGGAACAGTCTCTGTTATGATATAGATCAAGTACATATTTGGATTATAAGTTTGTTAGATTAAGGTCATACAATTGACATACAATAGCAAAAGTATTGTTCACATTGGAATACGACATGGGTATTTCGTTGACTGGTTGATTGTGTAAAGCAGGGGTCTCCAACTACGGCCCGCGGGCCGGATGCGGCCCGCGAGGTTCTCTTATCCGGCCCGCGGGGATTTTTTTGTCAACGGAAAAAAAACATTTGTTGGTGATGGCTGAGGAACTTTGCCCAGAAAAATCAAAGACATGCCTGGTAGAAACTGGCCCCCGAACTGAAATTTGATAGTTAATGCGGCCCTCGGACTGAAAAGTTTGGAGACCCCTGGTATAAAGAAACAAGCAAGAAGAAACAAACTGGAATCCAACGGACACAACAGCTTGAAGTCTTGGATTTATCAGATGTGCGCTGCCTTCTCACACACGGTCAACAACAAATTCAAAACTAATTGTAATGGTCGAAGAAGCTGTAATAAGTGGTTTAATGATAATAGCTGACGCTCATGACGTTCGGATTAGAATCAGCAGAGATAAAATGCGTATTAACATTCTAAGTCCATGTGGAATTCAAATGCATTGTCAAAAAAATTCAATCAGGATCTAGATCTATAGCTGAATATGATATATTTTTTACTGTACGGCTCGGAGCTAGGTTAAAGGCAGTGGAGAATGAAAAGATGGAGGTTAGGACACAATATGAGGAAGACAAAAAAATAACATCACTATGCAGGCGCTCTGGCGGCACTGTAGTTCCGCCCCTGTTTGTTTCTCATTTCTGAGCATGGTCATAAAAGGCCGAGCTCGACTAAACACACTATAGCGATCACTAAAATAGCTCTAGGCCCGGTCGAAGAAAATGGCCGTTTTCTTCGTTAACAACGCACCACCAAGCTTTTCAAAATAGATGTTAGCAAGTTTTAGAGGCTTAATAGTTCAGTAAGATAAAAAAAAAAAAAACATGTAGCTACTTAATAAACAAGTTTGTGAGTCTAGTTTTTATAATTTACTTCTTCGGTATATTTTTATTATTAAAGCTATAACGCCGTTCAATGATTAGACATCCACGTAATTTTTCAGCTTCGCCCGATGAGCTAAACCCAGGGGCGTAGCGAGGGGGGGGGGGGCGGGGGGCGGACCGCACCGGGTGACACCATTTAGGGGGGTGACACCAAGGCAAAAAATAGCAAAATATATAGAGAAAAATTCGAAGGGGGGGGGCTGCAAGTCGAAAGTTTGAGGGGGGGGTGCCAATCGAAAACTTGAGGGGGGGGGGGTGCAAATCGAAAGTTTGAGGGGGGGGGTGCAAATCGAAAGTTTGATGGGGGGGGGGGGGGGTGCAATTCGAAAATTTGAAAGTTTGTCCCTGGGAAGGGTCACTATGCCTCTGGGGGGGGGGGGTGACACCATATAGTGCCGCACCGGGTGACACCCGACCTCGCTACGCCACTGGCTAAACCCCACTTCACTTTGTATCGGAGTCTAATTTTTTTCTAATTGCTTAGTTCAAATATTTTTGTCTTTTCTGTCAGAGGGTACTTTGAAAATTAATTGCAACATATTTTTCTAATCTTTTAAGGATAGCTGAATATTTTTCTCTGTTAAATATAAAAGGTCACGTGATCGTACACTTCGTCGCCGGGAGCCGGACGTTTTCCCGAAAGACACTTGCCCGAATGCCTTTTGCCCGAAGGCCGATTTCCCGAATGGACACTTGCCCGAATGCGACAAACGCCCGAATGGACACTTGCCCGAATGCGACAAACGCCCGAATGGACACTTGCCCAAATGCGACAAATGCCCGAAAGCACTTGCCCGAAGGCCGTTTGCCCGAAAAATGATAATATTAGAAAATAAATAATATTACTAAATAGACATTCTTAATTCAAGTTTGGAATATTGATAATAAACACAATTATAAGCATAAAAACAAAGTTGTTTATATTTTTAAAAAATTAGCTTTTATTTTTTGAAAACTGAGAAATTGCTGTAAAAAGATATTTTTTCTTAAACCAATAGAAGTAGGTAGTCCAAACTGAAATTAACCATTGATTGCAGACTTCTGGAGTGAGTATGTCATGAAAGAACTTTTAATTGTAAGCTCTATGCCGCAAATTTTATAAAAATATCTCAATAAATAAAAAAGTTATGCGATTTTTAAAAAAGCAAAATTTGGTAAAAAACTGATTTTCAAAAAGTGCCATTTTTGAGAACCCATATTTTCGAAACTAAATAACATAGAAGTGTAGAAATTGGTAAAGTTACTGCAAATATATATGCCCAATTTTTTTCAGTCATCTAAAATGAGTCTTTCTAAGGTAAAAAAATAATTGAAAATGACAAAAATGCGTTTTGGTCACTTTTATTTTCATAAAAAAAAAAAAAAAAAAAAAAAAATCAATTTTTTTTTTTTTTGCTTTGGACATAGAATAACTCTAAAACTATTGTGTTGGTAACATTAACAGGAAGAATGTGTTCATTATTTTCAAAAATCACATGAGTTAAAATATTATTTTTTAAAAAATGCCACAGTTATCTAGTGCAGGAGAAACAGAATCAAAATTTAGTGGAGTAATATAATGTAATCTAATAAAGACGTGATGCCTACAAGTGATGTAGCAGTTGATGCTACATTCAAACCAATCGGGTTGATAACTGCTTTAGGGGAACAGTTTTTAAAACCACAAATCCACATCTTTGTATGTCTTGTTTCCCTCAACCTTGATCTTGTGGAGCATCAAGAGCAAGTGATATGTTTTGGGAACTGTAGGGGGGGGGGGGGGGGCTTGGCCTTCTTCCCTTCCCTTGTAAGGAAAGTTCTGGATAGGCCACCATAAATGTCTCCAGCTATGGAATAAATAATTTATTTAGTGATTAATAAAATATATTTAAATTTACTACTAGCCTATTTGTCCTATGACTAGCTGGAAACATGAAAAAGCCTGAAAATACCATTTTGTTAAAAGTAATTTATACTTGATAGTATATTTTTAATATTAATTCTATTGAATGAAATATTCGTTGTTTGTGCCACAATGGTTGAGATATCCAATGATGAAGGCGAAGGTGTCATACTGTGGATCTCAACATCCTATAGGACAACTTAACTGTCCTTCATTGTTACTACTATATGCATATAAAATAAATAAATAATGAGAAATACTACTATTACTACTTACACTTACAACTAATATAACATTTTAAAATAAGTCACAAAATGTACAATCTTAATAAATTACCATCTAAAAATTGATCTGGTACATTTTATTAAGGAGACTGGCGCAGACCATTTCACATTATTCAGCAGGGGAATCAGAATCAGAGTGCACAACAGAAAATAAAAAATTAATCACATTAGTCCTTAAAAATTAGTGTCTTTTGTTTTAAATAAATTAATAAAAATGTAGATTTATTATAATTATAAATTTCTTTTGTGTTTCATTAATATTTTATAAGTATTTAACCTTCGTTCCCTGTAAATAATTGAGTTCGTCCACATAGTAACCAGGATTATCTGGTGGCCATTTTGAATTTGTCGATTCATAATTTTGACGTGATAGTCCAGATAAACTGTAGTAATACGACCCTATCATTAATCCCATTAGATAGATTTTAAAGAATTAGTAAACACTAGCATCTAATAGTTAAGTGCATCCATATTTTAAGTCCCTAGAATGTCCTGAATTAAATAGCTTCACGTCTAAACACACCCTGTGTACAAGCGTAGTTCACACGCTAAAACCGTGGACTAGTAGCGTTCAAATTTACATTAATAACGTGTACTAATTAAACCAAACTGACAATCCAACTTAAAATTCATTTATTAAAATGGAAATGAAACTTTAAAAATGATACTTACAACTTGTTTGAAGGCTCTAGCAAGGGTAAAATCCGTTTAGCATCATCGGTCGTCAACCTTTAAAACCGTTCGGCGAGCTACTAATTCGGGGCTGAAAGTTGACTCGAGGGTTATATGCTTGATGAGGGCACGGCTTCGCGACGGTAAATCAGAAATACTTGAATTTACAACACAAAGTAGTTATAAAAGCGAACTTTACATCGGTGTAAAAATTGAAACAGAATTAGTTTGTTTTCGTGTATATATCGTCATTTAAATTTTAAAAATGAAATAAGCAAGTTATTTTTTCAATTTATACATCAAACGATAGACTAGAATTCGCTCTTTAAAATGACATTAAGATTATGCTTCTACAATGCTTCGTCGCGAAGCCGCAACCAAATGAAACAGTGTGGGGTCGATCGGTACCAGAGTTTCTTCCAGGCATCTCTTCGGGGGGGCAAAGCCCCCCCGAAAAATATTTACCGCACCCCCGAACGAAATGAAATTTATATAATTTATATAGAAAATATATACTTTTAACAGTGTCCGCCCCCCCCCCCCCCGAAGAAAGTTTACCGCCCCCCCCCCCCCCCGAAGATTTCAAGTGCCCCCCCGGAGAAAAAAGTCTGGAAGAAACACTGATCGGTACTCGCAAAACGGTGAAATTTGTTGACGTAACTGATACTTTTCAAACAAATATAAAACACATTCAAACATGTGTTACAGATATAAAAATACCAGATTACGACAGATAAAGACTTAAACTTTATTGACATATAATTTTTATTCTTATAGGAAAACTAGAAGTAGTGAAATTTATTTTTTGAAAACCGCAAAAACTGACCCTAAAACGCACTTTTTCGCCAGTTTGGACTACCTAATAGAAGGTGATGTAGGTGGCGGTGTCTCTACATTCTTTTCACAAACGTTTTGAAGACCTTTTTTAGCCGACGTGTTGCGGTGGTTAAATAGCGCTTATGACACGGTGTAGGCGGCGCGGCGTCTCGCAACATTGAACAGAGGCGCGTTTGTTTGATTTATTTTGTTTTGCATGTGCGTTGATCATTTCACAAAGTACGAGGCTCGGTCTAGGCGGCGAATTTATTAAATTAATTGCAACATATTTTTCTAATCTTTTTAGAATATTTTTTTTTCTGTTAAGTGTAAAAGGTCACGTATCGTACACTTCGTCGCAAGTATCAACAATGTATGGGTATAGTTTAAAGTAGAAAACTCCGCTAATGTGATGCATGGGTTGGGTTTTAGCGATGATTTTAAACTAAATAGTACATGATGTGTAGCTTGAAATACTTTACATTACCAAAGAAATCGATTTTTAGTGTGTTCTTTTATTTCAATTTTAACTATGTTATCTTAATGCCTCCAAAACTTACTTGGAAAGGGGGGGGGGGGGGGTGTAAGCGAGACATTTACTACAGTTGTAACAATGTCAATATATATTAATGATCAGTGCACGAGTGCAGATGCATTTACACTTTGCAGTCAGCTTGGAAATAAACCGTTATTAGATTCCTTTAAAAGAATATAGCCCTTGTCTACGGAAAAAAAACCTTGTTACGTTCTCTAAATTATGTTGACCGTTTATGGTGACTATTGTGGCTATTTATTACATATTTTCAGGTTATAGTTGTGAAGAACGACTGTTAAGACACTAAGGGTGAGAATGCAAGACTAGCATGGTTATCTATTTAAACTACGTAGTTTTATTTAATAAGCAAGTGTATTATGGTGTAGCCCAACCATATCGCAAAAATTGTTGAACCAACTATGTATAATAAATACATATTTATAACATAAAGATACATCGACTGAGGCATTCTAAATAAATGTTCTTACTTTTAAATGTACTACTGGTTCTAGAGACTAATAATTATTTCAACAACAAAAATTTATGTGACCCTAGGCACTGTTCCAGCCACCATTGGATCGCATATAAATTAATCACAGACACGAACACTGTTTACCTGTTAAGAGCTATGATTATCCTTTATTTCTATGTACTCAGATCTAATGTAGGTGTCACAATTTATTTTTTGTACATTTTTTAAAAAGACGCATTTTCGATGGATTGTGAACCCCTGCACTTTTCTGATCAAACGTGTGTTTCAAATGTACTTGTTATAGGCATCCATATAACTTAAATTCAAAGAAGCGTTTTTCCCCAACATTTTGATATACTTATCAAGTATGTTCTTTCATCAGACATTTGTTGGTGATGTTTTAAAAATGTACAAAATATGTGTTTTTTACTTCCCTTTTTAATAAAAAGTGAGAAAAGCCAATTTCAATGCAATTAATTTAAGTGATGCACTTATTTTTGAGGTTTGAAAAAAATTGAGTCTGTTCTCTGTGTATGTGTTGAGTTCAAAAGATTTTGTTTGTGACATATACTTTTACAGATATAATCTCTCAAACATGGTACTTTTTAGGGTGTTGGAAAAAAAGTTAAAAACCAATTTTTTAAAACGTCACAACTTTTTTACTATTTGAGATATATGAACAAATTTAGTGCCCACTATCTTAGAATCATGAGTTCTTGACATAGCAACTTTCAAAAAAGCTCTGGGACTGTTTTAAAAAATTAGTTTGACATCCCTAGTTTTAGTATTGCCATGTTAATCAAAGATATATTAGATCAACTAACAAAATGTCATTAAAGTTAAAATTAGTAGAAAAAAAATTGACAAATGTTCGACAGTTTGTTGTGAAAACACTGTTCGTGGTTATTTTAAAAAATGGCTCAGTTGTTATTATGGATGCTTAGTAGAATGGAATTTCAGGGAAGGCAGACAGAGAGGTGCAAGTAATTTCCCAGTCAGTTGAGGTTTATAGCAATACATGTACAATCTCACAAAAAAGTCTAAGGTCATTTATATTAAATCTCTTAATGGCTAGCCTGACAATGCGACAACGCCTATAGTGTTATTATTACGGTTGGGCCCTATTCACCCCACTCCCCATACTGAATGCCACTGTCTATACAGTAAGAAAGGACTGGGGGCCTTTTTGGAACTTGTAGTTATTTCTAGAAAAGAATTTGTACTTTCATTTTCTTTTTAAAATTATCTACAAAAAAATATATTAAATTTCCAATGAAAAAGTTTTAATTTTTAAAGAGGGAAAAGGGCGCCTATGTGCCCTGATACCTTGCTTATGCTACCTTTACAGTAGCTACGCCACTGAGAGCAATGACAAAAATTATTGTTTAAGACATTCTCATTTCCCTTTTTTTTTTTAATGGTCACAATTTTCAGGACAGAAAGTTTTCTGGCTTGAAATAATATTGTAAAAAAAAAAAAACCAACAAAGTAAATAATTTAAAAAAAAAAAAGAAACATTTTAATTATTTTAATTGTAATACAATACAATCTGAACTTCAATTAAAATTTTCCAATTACTATCTTTATTAAATCAATTAAAGAAAATAGTATTGTTTTTAAACTCATAGCATTAATTATACTTTTGTCTTTTCCTTGGTGGTGAGTTAGTATACAAGGCTAGTAGCAGTTTGTTATCTGCATCATCATTCAAATTATTTTCAAGAGTGTTATTTTGAACAGACTTTGTTTTATCTTGCTTATCAATGGAAAATTTACCAGAACCCAAGTATGCACCAGATTTGCAGCAAGCTTTGTTGTCTTTCAAAAAAGTATGAGCATTTTGACAATTGTGAATTAAAAAAGACTTAGATTTTAGACCAGGTGCATGTGTAACATGGCAGCAATTAAATATATTGGAAATGAAAACAAGCAAGTCTACTTGTTTTATTACTTCTACCTGAGGGTCACAGAAGACTTGTCTGGAATCTGTTAAAAAAGGAGAACAAATGCATAGTTACTTGATTTTATTTCAATCTATATTTTAATAACCTGCCTAGTTAAAATACAGTCAATTAATTTACAAAATTGATTCATGCAAATACAGGGTTAAATAAACCAAAAGGCTACATACAATTTACTTATTAAGGGTTCGTACTACTTTTTGAAAATGAAATTCCAGACTTTTTTTTGGAAAATTCCCGACTTTATACAGATGTTTTAGCGACTAATTTATAAAATGATGCAACAGTTGTACTATATAATTACTTTCAGTTTATTTTAGGCAATTGAGCTAATGTTAGGATTTCGCTAGCCAAACTGACAAAAAAAATCACATTTCTAAGGTTGATACGACCCCAAAAATTTTAATAACTAAAATACATTATTAAAATGATGCAACTATTTGTTTCCAACTTTAAACTTACGTAATCTGTTCATGATCTAATTGCTCATGTTTGCAATTAAACTATTAATAAAATGAGATTGCATAATAGTGAGAGTTAATTACTTAAAAAGAATAATAATAAGGAATTATTTTCCCCCAGAATATAGCGATTTGAAAAAAAAATGGAGCAAAAATCAACAACAACTAAAAAAAAAACTTTCTTCTGGTTGTAACCACATAATTGATATTAGTCTAGACTTCAGTATGCCTGTTTAATACGTAGCATCAGAGGCGTATCCAGGTTTTCGTTGTAGGGGGAGCGAAAAGAGCAAAAAAGGCGCAGAATTTTTAACATGTTCTATATACGTGTATTATATATATATATAAATAAATAATATATATATATATATATATATATATATATATATATAATTACTAGCTGTATGTCATTACTTCGCTATGATGTAAAATAAATTGAAAGTAGCACTCTGAAGAAATAAGAAAAAACACAATGTATCAATTTAAACAAAAAAAAATATACACACACTACAACTAAAAACAATGAACGTAACACAATCTGTTTTGTAATTCTTGTAAAAAAAATTTCTTACATAATAATTGCTGGGAAATTATTTAAGACAAGTGAAATGGGGTAAATAATCACTATCTTAATGTAAATATGTATATATCTACACATTTAATTATAAATGTCAAAACAAATAAATAATTACTTGAGAATATAATGAAATTGTTGAAGACTATTCGTGTTTACAAAATATTTTTGTCTATGATCAGAATTTAATATATCTTTATCATAAATGCTGAAGTATCACAGCATAATAGAAGCTTTAAAATCAGAGTTGGTATATAACCACGCTTTTCGATACAACAGAAAAAGACTCGGAATAACAGCCTACATTTAACTAAATATCAGACTTTTAGTTCAGATCATATATTTTAATTAACTACTGCTTCTTTGTGTTTTTTAAAGATCATTTTTGACATAGTGATAGGTATGGGTTGGGTGGGGGTTCAACTTCATTCACCACTGTCCGGTCACTTTAGGTCAATTATCCAACCCAGTGTATACCTAGGTGTGACATTATGTCGCTCTACACAATTGTGGTGGTGAGGTGTGTGTGTGTGTGTGTGTGGGGGGGGGGGGGGGGAAAGGAGATAACCAACTCAGAGTGAACATAGCGTCAGTTTTTAGCTGACTGTTTTAAACATACATATACATTACACAAATATATATTACACAAATATATATTACAGAAATAGACTTAAATAAGTAGCAGTGGTATTATGACAATATTTTTTTTACAGAGGGGTCCATGGGGGAGGGAGGGTTGTAACTGTTTCATATAATTTGTAATCGTAATCACTATCGCCCAAACTGTAAGAATACTACTACTTCATCGTGATGACGTTGTTGATCTTGTCAAAATTTCCCCACCACTACGCCGTTTGCTCATAAGTAAATTTAAATAGAGGTGCCACAACAGTTGCATTTGTTTCTGTATGGTTTTTTTTTTAAAATTAATCACACGATTCAAACTGTATATATAAAGTAATTATGTGTGAAGTTTTATGTATAACATTTTCTAATTCAATTATTCGTAAGCAAATACATTATACAGTTGCCTTAAACTTAACACCCCTCTTGCCAAGTGGTACTACCAGTAGAGTTTTTTTTAAATTGCAATGCATCGTAATGGTCATTTTTAGAATGACAAACTTGATACAGCTGTTAATACGTGTTGTAAACGTAGACGCTACTAGAATAGTACAATTCTGCTTAATTGCTGCATGAAAAGAAATCTTGTGATTCAATGTTTAATAAAATAGTAACAATTAATAGTGATAGTTTAGGAAAAAATTTATAATAAAATAATTTACTTAATTTTCTGAGTAGCCCGGGAAATTGTGTTGGAAACAGAACTATAACTGGAATCGGAACATAAATGGAAATAAAAAAATTATCCGGTAATATTTTAACCGGATACGAAATTCAAAAACTGAAAATTATACAGAAACTGACACTTTATTTGAAACCTTAAATTTAACATGAAATGACGCTTAACCGGAAATGGAAAGTTAACTGGAAATGGAAATTCAACCAACCAAAATTGGAAATGTATTTAAATAGTTAATAGTTAACTTTATTAGGAATGGGCAATTTAACTTAAGTCCGGACTTTTAACCGGAAATAAAACCTTTAATAACCCTAACCTTACTTTATTACTAACACTTACTATATATTCAGAGGTCTTCAGAGTTGGGGGGGGGGGGGGTGTTACACCTCCCTGAGTCTGAAAAACAGTTTTGCAATCTTGTCCGTATGTGTGTGTGTGTGTGTGTGTCTATCTGTGAACACAATAACTTGAGTACCATTACAGCTAGGTTGATGAAATTTTATATATAAGTATAATATCAAATTTTTAGTTCTGTATTAACTGTTCAGCGATTTCCGGTAACCGGAAGTGGAACTTTCAATTTTTCAAAAACCTATAACTTGAGTACTGTTTCAGATAGATGAAAGAAATTTCACATACAAGTAAAAGATCTTTTTTCTTAAATTAGGCATCCCATTAGGTCAAATTTAATGCCAGACTGCATTGTATTCACCCACGCAGGGGCGGAACTACAGTGTCGTCAGATCCCGCAATGGGGGGGGGGGGGGGAGGGGGGGGGGGGGGAGGCACGCCATTTAGGGGCCCACAGCCGACCATAATAATTTTTTTAATGTTTAAATTTAAATATATATGTATAGTTATTCGTATTGGTGAAAATGCACACAATTGATGTAGAAAACTAATAAGTCCCTAATTAATGCCAAGTAGTCTTCTATATTCTTCAGTAATTAGCTTTTTATATTTTTATCCAACAAACTAAATTTATTACTTATTATTTATTACTATATTTATATATTACATTTCCGGTATTAGTTTTTTTAATTTCTAAATTAATTTCTAAAAATAGGCGTTTCATTTTTTCTCTATTATCAATTACTATTGTGTATCGTTTTCAGCATTCAATTCTTAATTCTATTTTTTATTCAACCATCAATGACGTCATTATTTTTGGGTACTTCCCGGAGTTTCAACTTTATGTTTTGTTTGACTTAATATTTTCCTATTCGTATTTAGTAACATCATTTTCTTTGTTTTAGAGTAGATAGTTGTCGTTAGGCTGATATAACAGTGAAATATGAATCAATTTTTATATGCTCAAACTGATTTTTAAAACAAAAAAAAATTGACTAAATTCAGTTTCTAGCATTATTTTTAAATGCAAAAAATGTGACTTCACTATATCTGAGCTTCCCCTCCCCTTAATCACACATTGTCTCTAAATTACGAACAACCCCTCCCTTTTCCATAGGCGTGTAACATCATTTAAGGACGCCCCCTTTGTTGTCTATTTCCTTTATAGTTACAGGATTGTTTAAATTCTGGATTTATTTTGTGAGGATATGTATCTGGATTTATTTTGTAAGGATATGTATCTGGATTTATTTATGAGGATAATATATTGTCATAGCGTAGATATATAGAATTGGACTGGTAGAGGTTACAAAGGACGGTGCGAACTAAACGGTAGACGATTTGGTGCGAGAGTATAGTAAAATATTTGTGGCCCGAGTGTGACGTGAGCATGACGCGACCAAAATATCAAAATTGGGTGGGTTTTTCTTTAAAAGAGTAAGGTTATTGGTACGACGGGCACAAAAACGCTTTACTGGCATATGTATAGAAAGACATGTCCGCTCATATTTTCTCAGAATCAGACGTCATCTTCGTGAATGCTACGCCCTGATGCCCAGCGTAAATGAATTCAGCGGTCAAACGACCATTGCATCTGCAACGGAAACCACAGTTCCTATATATAGGACGAGCGACAACACATCTACAGGAACTCATGAACGTGAAGATATATAATGTGCATCGTCGAGGACACGTCCGCAGGAACACGCCAAGTAACACACCGAGAGGAACCAAGTCAATTTGAGAAGGGTCATCGTAACCAGATAACAGAAGCCTTACGCACGGTCGCGGTCAATTTTTCGACCAAGTCGTAAAGGCAAGAAGGGTCATCATAACCAGATAAAAGAAGCCTTACGCACGGTCGCGGTCAATTTTTCGACCAAGTCGTAAAGGCAAGAAGGGTCATCATAACCAGATAACAGAAGCCTTACGCACGGTCGCGGTCAATTTTTCGACCAAGCCGTAATGGCAAAATCAGCTTATAATTACTTGTTTTTCAGTTACAGTGTTGTTAAGTTTTTGTGTATTTATAAAGATCGAGGGGAACATTTTGACGTCAGATATAACAAGGGAAATTGTCTTTACAGATGATGAAGATTCATCGAGTGGTTTACATTTTGTGGAACTGTTTATGCAGATGATAAAGATTAATTGAGTGGTTTACATTTTGTGGAACTGTTTATGCAGATGATAAAGATTCATAGAGTGGTTTACATTTTGTGGAACTGTTTATCCAAATGATAAAGATTAATTGAGTGGTTTACATTTTGTGGAACTGTTTATGCAGATGATAAAGATTAATTGAGTGGTTTACATTTTGTGGAACTGTTTATGCAGATGATAAAGATTCATTGAGTGGTTTACATTTTGTAGAACTGTCAATACAGATGATAAAGTTTTCTTCTGACAGATCAGGATACAGCATGAAATTATTATTGTTTGTAAAATTTTAAATGCTGGAATTTTTGTTTTGAAATATCCATGTAATGACGCTATGGCTCTGTATTTGTACGATGATTGACTAAGAAGGCAGAAAAAAAAAACAACTAATAGAATTAGTTTTTTAATTGTGGGGGGGGGGGAGATGTCATAGCGGAGATATATAGAATTGGAATGGACTGGTAGAGGTTACGAAGGACGGTGCGAACTTGATGGTAGATGATTTGGTGCGAGAGTATTGTAAAATATTTGTGGGCGAGTGTGACGTGAGCATGACGCGACAATGTACCGATGACGACTGAGCATGACGCGACAAAGTACCGATGACGACGTAAGACGCAGCAGTGAAGTTTGTTGGGGGTTAGATATAGTAGAAGACGGACATATTCTTTGATATTGTGCAAATGATCTATAAGTGTGTGTTAATAAAGTTCATGTTATTTCATAAAAGAAGTTGTTGACATTGTTAATTAGTGTCTGCGGAACATAAGAGTGATTCCTGTCCTCCTCACAAGTATAATAGTTGCCGTATGAATAGTAGTAGACCAGATCAGAATATATATAGAGATTATATATAACACCTCCCCATCACAGATATGTATCTGGATTTATTTTGTGAGGATATGTATCTGGATTTATTTTGTGAGGATATGTATCTGGATTTATTTTGTGAGGATATGTATCTGGATTTATTTTGTGAGGATATGTATCTGAAAAACAGTGGAAAAACTGGGGCAGTAAAGTGAAATGATATAATCATACAGAGGACCACGCTGGAATAGGTATATAGATGATATATATATGTATGTAAACATGTCTACAGATTAACTTGACCGTTTATATATGTAGTTTATAAATGAAGTTCATTTAGCAGATTTTTATCCCGCGCTTTTAGTACCAATAATAGCTAGATACCCAACAAAATTACATCGACAAGTTCCGTCCAAAGCCTCACCCACGCACCTTCCACATATTTTTGAAAAATGATTTTGCATGCAATGTCAGGTAAGATTAATGGTGGATAAAATCGAGAGGTCAACACAACAGTGTCCCTGGGCGATCTTACTTAAATACTATAAATTTAAAAATTCGAACCACATTCACACAACAAATACTTAAGTCTATGTTATGGGTCAGTTGGAGGTTAGATAGAAATAGGCTAGAATAATCTAGAATTAGGGGAGTGTGCATATGTGAGTTGAGTTTACCCTCGAGTATCGTTAACCCCGGTGTGTTAATGTATTGTTATCCCAAGGTCGAATGCGGTATAAAAGCTGGAGTGAATGGTTGTAAGGGGTTAGTTGGTAGAGGTTAGGGCGATAGCTACTCTGTTACGTGAAGAATTGAGTCCAAATAAAAGTATTGAATACGAGATAAATGGCCCGTTGAGGGAGAGATACAACGGGCGCTAGGATGATAGTGTTGTCTTTTCCTCTAAATCGAAACTAAAAAAAAAATCACCATCTCAACTTTAATTTTAACCGGAAAAGAAAAATGTCAGTGAAATCGGATTTCTCACCAGAATCGGCATTATAACCAGAATTAAGCTTGATCTATGCGTAGTTAATGCACATTGATACTAAACATAGTCTAAGTCGTACCCCTAAACCTTGCACCTAATCTCAAACACGACATAGGTCGCATTTAGGGGGGGGGGGGGAGGGGGCTCCACCCCATGCACCCCCCCCACCCTAAAGCATGTTCACCGTACCATTGAACGAAAAATACTTTTTATGGAAAACATATTTTTATCATACAAACTAAAGGTAGAGCCTACTTCTAAAAATATAGACCTGTTTCCTACTTTCGACTGATAACTTTGACTCACGCAGTGTTCTCTCAGGCTTTTTTGCGGGGTCAGGGCACTTGAATTTTTGCAGGGGCGAATAAATTTCGACGGGTCAGGGGTGTACGACACTGGTAAAAGTATATATCTTCTATATAAATTATATTACGCCTTTCTTTCTTTTTTTTGCTTGGGGGATTGGGGGGATTAGACGTTCTACCTTTGGGGTAGGGGGGGGATAGATGTTCTTAGATGTTCTACAGTGGGGGGTAGGGGTGGGGAGTAAAATGGCTTTGCCCGTAGAGAAACTCTTCATGCAAAACACTTAAAACATTAGACACAAATTTAGGCCGTAATGTCAGTATTTTTATTATGGAGTATCAATGACGTCATTTCTTTGAGGGGGGGGGGGTGTCTGTATAGAAGGGGGGACCTTTGCCCCTTACCCGAAGAATTGCATGAAAGAAACCACACGCAAACCACTTTTAAGATGAGACAAAAATTGGCTTTTTAATTCAATGTCATATTACTATGTGCGCTCTCCGGCTGTAGACTATTTTCGACTATATGCTCCATGTGACGTCACGTTTCGTTTTTCGAATTACTATGCATGTTTTTACTCTGCTTGTATTTTCTCTATAGCGTTCTTGACAGATAGATAGATAGATACACAGATACATAGACATACAGCGAAACTATTATTATAGACCAGATAAATGACCCGTTGAGGGGGAGAAACAACGGGCACTAGGATGATGTCTTTTCCTCTAAATCTAAAATAAAAACAAAATCACCACCTCAAATTTAATTTTAACCGGAAACGAAAAATGTCATTGTAAACGGATTTCTGACCAGAATCGGCATTTTAAACGGAATTGAGCTTGATCTACGCATAGTTACTGCATATTGATGCTAAATATAGTCGAAGTCATACCCCTAAACCTTGCACCCTCGCATTTAGGGGGGGGGGGGGGGGCGGGGGCTCTGCCCCGCGCACCCCCCCCCCTCCACACAATCACACCCTAAAGCACGTTTACCATCCCACTCAACGAAATATAATTTTTTATAGAAAACATATTTTACCAGTGTTTGCCCCCTTCCAAAAATTTAGTCCACTCTCACCCTCGAAAATTAAAGTACCCCCCCCCCTCTACGGGGAGGAATAACTCTGAAAGAAACACTGGTCGCATTTGTAGATCATACAAACTAAAGGTAGAGCCTACTTCTATAATATAGACCTGTTTCCTACTTTTGGCCGATACATTTCACTCATGCAGACAGTGTTCGTTTCAGGCTTTTTTTCCGGGGGTGGGGCACTTGAATTTTTGCAGGGGCAAATAAATTTCGACGGGTCGGGGAAGGCCGACTCTGGTAAAAGCATTTATTTTCCATATAAATTATATTAGGTTTTTTTTTTTTGGGGGGGGGGGGGATTTGCCACTACCTAAAGAGATGCGTGAAATAAACTCTTCACGCAAAACACTTTTAAGATTAGACACATTAATTAGGCCGTAATGTAAGTGTTTTTATTATATAGTATCAATGACGTCATTTCTTTTGAGGGGGGGGGGGTCTTCGCCCCTACCCGAAGAGATGCATGAAAGAAACTCTGCAAGCAAACCACTTTTAAGATTAGACAAAATTGGCTTTTTAATTCATTGTTTACTGGAGAATCAATGACGTCATATTACTGTGTGCACTCTCCGGCTTTAGACTACGAGATAAATGGCCCGTTGAGGAAGGATAAAACGGGCGCTAGGTTGATAGTGTTGTCTCTTTTCTTTAAACACAAAAACAAAACAAAAACGCAACCACCTTTACCTCTAATTGAACTGTAAACGAAAAATGACATTAAAAGCGGATTTTTATCAAGAATCGACATTTTAATAGGGTTTAAGCTTGATCTACACGTAGTTATCGCGCATTTATACAAAATATAGTCATAGGCATATCCCTAAACCATGCACCTAATCTCATTCATGACAAAAGTCGCATTTAGAGTTTCTTTCAGGCAACTCTACTTGGAAAACGTCTACCGTTCCATTCAACAAAATATAATTATATACTTTTTCCAGTGTCCGCCCCCTCCCAGAAAATTCCTCCCCTGCCCCCGAAAATTTCAAGTACCCCAGCTCTCTCTAAGGGGAGGAAAAAGTCTGAAAGAAACACTGGTCGCATTTGTAGATCATACAAACTAAAGGAAGAACCTGGGCGGGGCTTCGCCCCTACCGGAAGAGATGCATGAAAGAAACTGCATGCAAAACACTTTTTAGATTAGAAAAAGTTCCCCCCTCCGAGAAGGAAAAAACCCTGAAAGAAATACTGGTGTCGCGCTTAGCCACTACCCGAAAAATTACATGAAAGAAACTCTACTCGCAAAACGCTTATAAGATTCATTCTTACGCGGAGGTGGGGCTTAGCCCCTACCCGAAAAATTGCATGAAAGAAACTCTGCACGCAAACCGCTTCTAAGATTAGCCACTTTTAAGATTACACAAAATTGGCTTTTATTCAATGTTTACTCGAAATTCAATGACGTCATATTATTGTGTGCACTCCCCCGGCTTTAGACTATTTCCTACTATATGCTCCATGTGAAGTAACGTTTCGTTGTACTATGAAAGTTTTTATTCTGCTTGTGTTTTCTCTATAGCCGGCTTTAGACTATTTCCTACTACATACTCCATGTGACGTCATGTTTCGTTTTTCAGATAGATAGATAGATACACAAACAGCGAAACTATTATTATAGTATAGATTTTCTACTATATGCTCGATGTGACATCACATTTCGTTTTTCGAATTACCTATGCATGTTTTTACTCTGCTTATGTTTCCTCAATAGCGTTCTTGACAGATAGATACATAGATACACAAACAGCAAAACTATCATTATTGATAACCACGAATCTTTTTCTGAGTTGGACCAAACCCGGACGCAACAGCCTACATAAGTCATACCGCAGTATAGACCCGCGCAATCCTGCTCGTGAGAAAAAAAAAATTAAAGTAAATAATTTACTAAATTTTTAACCGTAGAGTTATTTAGCAGGTACTTACAAAATTTTGATGCACTTTTTGGTAAGTGTAGATTGTAGCAGTTGATTAAATATTCAGTTTTCCAGTTTTCTACAGTTTGCGCTGCCCAGCCTCCTGTATTTATAGTAAATTTTTCTGAAATGCACTTGCACACACCTGTTTGTTTGCATATTGACCATCTGTTATTAAGTACATTTCCCTGTAAAACGTATAGACATCACATATTATATATATATATATGTTTATATATATATATATATATATATATATATATATATATATATATATATATATATATATATACACATATACATACATATATATATACATACACATATATATACTAGCTACATACCCGTGCTCCGCCACAGTAAATCTTTTTTAAATGTACTAACTTGGGAACAGAACAAAAAAAAAACACAAACAAACACAACACAACACTATCACAAAATAAAACAGATACACAAAATAAAACACAAACACAACACAAAAGAAAACACAAATACAATGCAAACAAACAAAATGCAAACACAAACAAAAACACAAATGCAACATACAAACACAAAAGACAACACTCATAACATAAACACAACTTAAATGCAAAAATAAACGCACAGTGCTCACAATCTAGCCCGTGGCGCCAAATCGCACCATGTCCGAGTACTGGCGGACGCGCCTGATTCAGTGAACGACTATAAAAACCCCAGCTTGTCCGCAAACCGAAAGATAGAATAATAATTAGTAAACAGCGCGTTCAGTGTATAAAATAAACAAAAGACAGTATTTAAAATATCTGCACTTATCAATTCAAGCATTTTATTTTCAGTACTTTAAATTTCAAAAAATTTAAATAGTTTCATGACTAAATCCATTGCGCACCTAATGAACATGATAGTGCGGAATAGTTGATTAAAAATTATAATTAGTAAACAGTACGTTCAGTGAATAAAATAAATAAAAGATTGCCTTTTATCAATCCATGCTAATATTCCAACAATAATATCCTCTTAAACGTCTGCAGAATTTGCATTCACAGTTTGCTAATTATAGAAAACAAATACATAATACAAAACTGACAACACCATGCAACATGATTTACTAAGACTTGTAAATAAATCTGTTTTTCACTAATGTAATACTGCGAACAAAAGTAGATGAAATAATGACAATATTTACTTTTTAATAAAAAATCTTTACGTTAAAAAATATTTTATTATCTAATATAGTTATGTGTGCTATATTTTACAACATATTTTTCTCAAAGTAAATATATTATCATAAAATTTACTGTAAGTTCAAATCATGACGCAAGTATGTGTTAACTTTCTTTTTTTTAAATCTTACCCTAAACATACATTAAAACTATATCTTGTCTGTACTAACAGCTAATTACTGCGTTTTAAAAGATTATCATTTTGATTGTTTTAGACCTTAGGAACTAGATCAGTCAGGGGCGGAACTACAGTGCAGCCAGACCCCGCAATGCGGGGGAGGTGGGGAAGGTTGTGTCCAGGCCGTTTAGGGGGCCCACGGCCGACCATAATCCATTTTTTTATAGTTAAGAAAAAATAATTTTCTTGCATTTTTGACATGATGGTTGTTTTGTAAAAAGAATACTGTAGCTGCGGTTGGGTTATCTTTATTCTATAGACATCATCCCGAGTCCTCTTTCTCCTACAATAAAACATGCCGTTACTGTCAAAATTTTGTCGAAAATAAATAAAAGTCCATCGCGAGTGAGGCCGCTAAATATTAAAATTAGACCATGTGGGGGTGGTAGGGATACGCCTAGAGAGGAAGAGAGGGGGCTGCAAGGCGCGCTTACAGCTTGGTGTTTTCTAGGTTATCCAGAATTATATTATTATATATATAGAAGATACACACTGCAGAAGGACAGAACATAAAAAAGAAACTCACAGTTATATGTATATTTGTGCCTGATAAATTTAACAATTCTAAATTAATAAAATTTAGAAAGTCAAAAATCTTTTCAGTCAGTTGAAAGTTTTCTGAAAACAAAACAAATAAAATACAATAATTGATCATATTTAGGGGTCATACATTTATGACGTTCACAAAAAAATCGTCAATTATGTTAAAAGTGTTATCCTCTGCACTCATTGGCTTACCAAAGAGGCGGAGCCCTATAAATTTTATTTTGGCGTCGTCCATAAATGACGTCACGCTCGGGAAGGTCGGTTTCAGAAAGTGTGACGACATACTCTCTCTCTTAAGGCAGTGGCGTGCAGAGGTATGTTTATATATATATATATATATATATATATATATATATATATATATATATATATATATATATATATATATATATATATATAAATATATATACTAGCGTACCCGTCCCCGCGCTTTGCCGCAGGGATATAAGAAAGTCTAATGAAATATATAAGAAGGGTTTCATCAATGCGTTACCAATCCTATGTTCTAAGACGCGTGACCTTGTTTTCTAAAACTGAGTTATTTAAATGTAAACAATGCCTATGCTTGGATCATAAATATAGGGACACAGGTTAACCTACAATACCAACACTACCGCATGAAAACCTTACGTTAATGACTCACCAAAATAATTTAGTAGAACACACTTCGGTGACCGCACATGTGTCAGGGACGTAGAGTGGCGCTCTCGGGAGCCCCTGATTACACTAACGCAGAGGCGCCGCGAATGGCCCCTGGCTACAACTAAAATAGGCGCCATTAAACTCACAGAATAATCCAGAGCGCCAAATAGCACCCGGAAACAATTTGATTTGAAACAATTGATTCTTCTTCTACTAACATTTATAGAGTCCGGTAGCTAGTTTTTGTAGCTGAAAACACTCTAGAAATATATTTTTTCAAAATTTGGTATGGTGAAATTTCAGTGAAATAAATGCTAAATATAATGGTTTTTTAATATAAAAAAAACTTTGAAAAATTGAAAAAAAAAATTTCTAGTGGTTTTTCGGTTAAAAAACTAGCCAGCTGACTCTATTAGTTTTAGTGCAAGAAGGATCAATGATTATATATGCGGTTTATATGTTACTTTATGAAACTTTAGGACTCCACAATAGGGAGTTTTCTCCAAGATGGCAGTTGTTGCCATGGCAAACATATTTTCAGAAGAGTCCCTGGTACATGCAAATGTTTTCCATTAAGTACCCTAACTTATACATACACAAGTAAATAGAAAAGGCTTATTAATTACAAAGTTTTTTTCCGTTTTTTTCCGGAGCCTACCCCCCTTAACAAAAACAATAGCTAGACCACACATTACTCCCAAGTGAACAACTTATACGATAAAATACGATCTAGACCAGGGGTCTCCAAACTACGGCCCGCTGAGAACATTTTGTCCACGGAAAAAAACGTTTGTTGGTGATGGCTGAGTAACTATGCCCAGAAAAATCAAAGACATGCCTGGAAGAAACTGGCCTCCTAACTGAAATTTTATAGTTAATGCGGCCTTCGGATTGAAAAGTTTGGAGACCCCTGATCTAGACTCTGATCCCAATAAACCCTACTCAAAAATTGTATGGAAAGCATGCTAATTTAGAGACCATTGTTGGTGTTGGTTGTTTGATTCCTCTGATAAATAAATAATATTAGGAACAACGAAGAAGAGAAAGAATAATTACATTAATTTAATTATCAAAGTAGTCGCTTAGGTTATGAAGTGTTACTCACCAGACAGGTCTAAATATTTGAGTGGAGGTTGTTTCAAAAAAAGCCTAGGGTTTATGGTCAGCCTTCTGACACCTTCATCACTAAGTGAGTTATTTCTAAGAATTAGAGTCTGTAATCTGAAATATTTAAACAAAATTCTAATATGCTAAGACTATAAAAAAAAAATCAACAACAAAAAGATCATAAGATATCTAAAATATTTTGGTTGTTGATTAAAACTAGTGTTAATATAAACAAATTCAGCACTACACTTCTTGGATCTTAGATATTGGAGTACAGCTTTGGCCATACTGATGCCCAGAAGCCCCAGGTTGTGCTGTAGGAAAACCTTGTGTAGATAACCCTAACCCAGGGGTCGGCAACCTTTTGAGACGGAAGAGCCAAAAGTTACAATTTTCAAAATTTCCCAGTTTTTAAAGAGCCACTAACATTTTTTAATTTCAATATTTGATTATTTGATTAGGATTAGGTAAAGATATTTGATTTGTTAATTAAAAATAAATAGCTTTAAATATGAAATAATATTTATTCATATAAAAACTTTTTTCCCCACTTTACGAAGATCACCGGCTCAGGAGGTTTCGTATCCCACCGTCCATTGCCCGGCTCGACCTTAGGAAGCTAATAACTAAAAAAAACTACGTCACTCAGGTCAAATTAATGATTATTGACAGATAGGGAAATGCTATTCTGAATAAAATAAAATTCCCAATTTAATGATATTCGAAAAAGTCGCACTTGGGCAGTGGCAGGCATGGAATAGCAGCCACGGGACTGGTCACAACACGGATGTTGGGCTGGGCCTGGTGCCCAATCGGCTGTCCGTATACTTTCTAGTGCACCTATTCGCACTGTTCTCTGACGAGTTTATTTTTCTTCTGTTTAAATGTGTTTTTTTTTTACAGTATAATTTTTGTTACGAAGTTTGAAAATAAAATAATATAACTATTAATATGTGTGCAAGGAGCTGGAGAGCCGCATCTTGACATCAAAAGAGCCGCAGGTTGCCGACCCCTGCCCTAACAAAGTTAGTGGGGGTGTGATGTCAAGGCAGAATTGTTATATAGAGCAGAGACTTGCTCAGACAAGGGAAAAAGTGCCTAACATAGAACAGTGGAGAAGGACAAAGCAGGAGTCCCTGACATTGCAGACAAGGTGCTGGGTGGGGTATTTATGACAAAATCAAACACAGTGACACATCAGGCGCTTAAGTGGAAACCCCAGGGGAGCCACCCAAGACTGACCTGGAGGTAGTCTTCAGGAGTTTGACTGCAATTATGACACTAAAATAGACAGCCAGGGACCAGAAATTAATTAAATGAGATGGTATTTTATTAGCTTATAATTAGTTTCCTTATTAAATCAATTTCACTTTAGTATTGTAATTATAGCAATTTTGAGGTAAATATTCATCATTTTAATGATATGTTTAGACATTCTAAATGTGTGGGACTTGGTAGGAGTTAAGGTGTAAGAAAAGGTATTTCACTGAATGCTGTTCATTAGGAGTTTGGGCTTTTATGATGCAGCAGAAACACAATTTCCATATGGAAAAAATGTATGGTAAAGTTATTGCTGCAGAAAACTTTTGTTAAATTCATTATTTATTATAAAAGCTTTTATTATTCACACATTTTTCCTTGTTCTTTTTTTACTTTCTCGTATACAAAGTATAGAGAAAGTATTGTAATCGTGCCAACAAAATAAATCGATTTTTGCAAATCTCGACGTTTTTCACCTCCTTGAGTCGGAAAAAACATAGTTTTGCAATTTTGTCCATATGTCTGTGTGTGTGTGTGTGTCTGTAAACACGATAACTTGAGTAGGCCTACCGTTACAGCTAGGTTGATGAAATTTCATATATAAGTATAATATCTTTTCAGCTATAAATTGAGTACTGTTTCGGGTATAGATGAACGAAATTTCACATTTTCAAGTAAAAGATCTACTTTTCTGCCTTCTATCAAATTTTGAGTAATTTCTCTTTACCGGAAGTAGTAATTTACGCTATTTCCGATTTCTAAAAAAAACGCATGTGAATTTATAAAGTACTAATAATATTGCGTATTATTATACACAGATTGCTTGGAGTTCACTTGGTGCGAAAATCTTTTTTTCTACGAGATTCTATTCAATTTTTAAAAGTCTAAGCAATTAAAAATGTATTTAAAATATTGTCTATATCCCGAGTTGACATCCCCTGTAGTGCGATATATTAGAATGTTCGAGACAGTTTAGGGGAGATCACTCCCTGTTTTTATAATTTGCATTCAGTTCTACTTGTCCCAGACCAGTTTATATTTCATACATCCAAATTAGAAACAAAAGATTTGATACTAACTTAAGTGCTCCTATCAGCAATGGAAGTATAGTGTGGTCATCTCCTAAACCACAAGATGATAAATCTAAATGAGTCACAACTTTAAAAAGCCACCAACAGTCATCAATAATATCATTCAGAAATATCTGACTGTTTTGTAAAGAAAAGCTGTGCAGGATTCTTGAACTACCATAAGCTTCTATGAAGACCTGAGGATAAATTAAAACATTACTCACAACTAAATTACATAATGTGTTTTTACTGATATATACTTTTAAACTCTACTTTTTATTTGTTTGTAAACTAACACAAAAAATGTTACCCAAGCTAAATAAGACAGGAAAGCAATATTTTTTTCTTATTATTACTTGTTAAATTAGTAAATAGGCAAACAACACACCATTAAAAATTATTTTTAAAAGCCTTAAATTGGGGGAAATTAAAATGACAGATTTAACTTCCAACACATCTTTGAGCATATATAAAAAGCTGCATACTGGTGCTTCGCCACAGTGAATTTTTTTAAAAAGCAAAACAGAAAAAAAAACCCAAACACAAATACAAAGGAAAACAAACAAAAACAAAAACCCAATGCAAACGACATAAGCAATCACAAAAGAAAACACAAACCCAACACAAATGCAAACTCAAACAATATCACAAACACAATTTAAACACAAAAGAAAATGCAAACACAAACACAACGCAACACGCAAACATAAATACAGAACACAAGCGGAAACACAAATACAAACAAATGCAACCAAATCACAAACAAATCAAAATAAAAGACAAACGTAATCGCTTTATCAAATGGCTTTATAAAACAAACTACCGTGTATACACATGCTCTCACGCCCAGCCGAACAACACGCTTTTATGGGCGTCCGCATCTAGTGACCGCATTTCTCACATTCGTTTTCACCGAAAAAAAAAGGTATGAAAAGGAGTAAAACTTCGCCAACAGTTAAAAATTTAAGTCACATAAATAGATCCTACTCCACAACTTACAATAAGACAATGCGATGCAAGCACATTTACGGCAAGTGGTGTATACTTTAATGGTTCTAAGAAAACACATTGAAAATGTAATTAGAATCACCGCTGAACAAAATGCTTTCCTAGGTGTCCGCGCCCAGAGAGAGCCTTTCCAGCATTCTTTAAAAGTCTAATTTCACCTTCCGTTTTAATAAGACCGAAAACAAAACAAAAAATAGTAATTTTGAGAGATCATAGACTAATTATAAAATAATATAATGTTAACATTTTTCTATTATAACTTAAATTATTGAGAGTTGAATTTATCATTTTTAAATTACCTCCCCTGGCATAACTAGTTAAAGATTTTAATTAATGAGATTTTTCTCCACTACTGTTATTAAAATGTATCCACTTTTTCAAGAATCTAAGCAAAAGTATTACTTGACATTGATCCGTTTAATATATTTTAGTAATGTGCGTGTATTCAATATTTTCTTCACGTTATGCTAAAGAGTAAAAATTGTGGCAACTATAAAAAAATATTGTTATGCTAAAGAGTAAAAATTGTGGCAACTATAAAAAAAAATAATTTAAGTCATTATATAAACAAACTCTACTCTATCTGTCTGTCTATCTTTCTATCTATCTATCTGTCTGTCTATCTATCTATCTATATCAAATGCAATGTATGTGTGACTGTTGATTAGAACACTCCAGGGGAGGTTTCTGCAAATAAATCTCTTTTAATTTTGCAAGGGCGTCTCACCGGGAGGGTGCAATTTTTCTTTATATATGGTTTATAAAAAATAAAAGTGGAATGCGGTCTGACACCGTTCATCCGGGTGCTATGAAACTTTGGGGAGTTGATTAGAACACCCCAGTGGAGGTTTCCATAAAACTATCTTTTTTAAATTTCGGGAGGGTGTGATTCTTCTCTATATCTGTAATTCTCTTCATGGAGACCAAAGAAAACACCACGCAGCTTAGCCACCACCCTCGTCCCCACCTGTCAGGTGAGCTGTGGTTCACCCCGAATGTTTACAATAGTGGAGCCGGTTCGAATGTGACGGCTATGAGGGGCAGATAATTTACTTTTTAAACGATTTGAAAGCAAGGAGAGATAATAAGTTCTGCTTGATATTTTCATTGTCGCCTGCAAACGGCTGCTTTCACTGGGCGGGGTGGGGTGAGGCAGGGGGGTGGGGTAGTGTCGAATTCACAAATTATGAATTGCTGATAAGTAGAAAAAAACAAACAACTAGATAGCGGCGTATGCTACATCGCGGGTCAGCTCGTACGGTATATTAAAAAAAAATGAAAGTCAGATGCAGTTCAACACCTTTCATCTGAGTGCTATAAAACTTTAAGTTGATGAGAATACTCCAGGGAAGGCTTCTGTTAACAAAGTAATTAAAGTTTGATATGAGCGGCGTCCGGGAGGGTGCAACTTTCGTCAATACACTATTTGGCACACATAGTTCCAGAGCGGCTATGTAAGCACTTGTTATCCGTTAATTGTGCGTACTGCATAGCGGTAAGGGGTACTACTATATTCAGTGTTAAAACTTCAACAGGCCCAACCACAGGCCCCCATAGATTTCATGACGCGAAACGCCCAAGGTTCCCTTGTAAGCACTATGGCGCCTCTGCGGTAGTGTAGTCTGGGGCTATTTCCGAATTCTCAAAAAAAAAAAAACGCATGTGAATTTATAAAGTACTAATAATATCCTGCACTATTATGCACATTTAATCTGCCGCTTAATTGGTGTGTAATTCTCTTTTTTACGAGATTCTATTCTATTTTAAAAAGTTTAAGTAATTAAAATGGATTAAAAATCTAATATATAAAGTTGAAAATTCTGTATGTATGTAATTATGTTTGTCATGGATTACAAAGGAATATAAGAAAATACGATACTTCGATGGATTCAAAAGTTAGATTTTTAAAGTCTAAATTTATTAGTTTAAAAATTAATATTGAAAGTGTTTTAAAATAATTTTCATTTTGTGTACTTAAAATAATAATTTTCAATATGAACATTACATACATTTTTTTAAAAAATGTATCAACGTTTATAAAATTTCTAATTGTGTCTGAAAATTATTTACATTTAGCCTCATTACGTCCCTTGATTACGTCCCACAGTTACTTCCCTTTAAAAAACCATCGGGCGGAACAGAATTTACTTTTTATTACTTTGTTTTGGTGTTGGGAAAAAAAATAATTACATAATTAGCGGAGATCGATCAAGTGCAAATGTTGTAGGTATTTTTAATACTGCCTTTTATTTATTCTATAGACCAAACTACCTGAAGCTTCAGGGAAAATGAACTAATATTATTACTTTCCATGATAATCTCTGGGCATTTTTATCGAAGCTGCAAAATTTGCGAAGAAAAAAATCTTGGAAATATTGTAAATTTGAGAAACCCTGCAGTGTGGTAGATGAATCTGATTGTGAGATAATTAAAATTTTGAAAGAAGCAATTTCTGGGCATCTTGAATCTTTTGATAACGAACTGCAGCGCTATTTCTCTGAGCTATTTCTCCTTTGATATTGCCAGCATTCTGGATGAATTACAAAATGAATTCTTTGATTTGCAGAATGATTTCACGTAAGATGAAAAACTGCACACACAATTTTGGTGTAGTATTCGCCATTCATACCCAAACGTAAAATCGATTGACTTTTTGAGAATATATTTCAACACTATTCTCCGATTAAAAACAAAACTAAGAAATAAATTGAATGTTGATAATGACATAGGTTGGTTTTAACAAATGTTTAGTAAATAGCATGCAATTTTACTCATGGTATTAAAACAGATATCTAGGTTAGTTCATATTGAAAGTCTACTAGAAAATCTTATTTTAGTGCTTGTTAATTTCCATACTAATTTCTGCTTTTTAATTCTATGGGTCAGTCACTTTTTATAAAAGGGGGTCGCCACTCGAAAAAGTTTGGGAACCACTGTGCTATAGGCTATGTAGGTCATAAATGATCAATGATGCACTCTAAATCTATACACTAGAATAATAAATCTAGATCTAGTAATTTTTAAATAAATAATACTAATTAAGCATCAGTTTAGTTGGTTGTTCAACTATCAATTACCATTAAAAATTCACATTATCACATAGAATAAATATCAGGTGAAATAGGATGTCCATTTTCATCAGCTATAATTCACAGTTTCCATCACACTTTTGTGTTTTTTCTCTTAGCCTAGCAAAAATCTACGGACAGTTTTTTTTTTTTTTTTTTTTGCTGATTTGCCAACAATTACGTCACAAAAAAATGTAACAAAAATAACCCTTCCATGAGTAACTCAAGTAACTGAAAAAATAATTTGATTAGGCCTATATATATAGACTAGATCTAGACCTAATTCTAAGGGCTTCTAAAAATAAAGTAAATTACCTTCAGATTGTTCCTACTCTGATTAGATAGTTTTAATCGTGAAAACTGGTTAGAAGAGAGAGCTTTCAAGAAAATTTGCTTGCCAATAAGCTCTGGAAACCCACTGAGAGAATCGATAAATTTTATTCTGGAGCCGACATATTCTAAACATATATTGTACAAAGAACACGGCATATTTTTATTATATAATATATAGTCTAGATTTCTAGATCTAGATCCAAGACTAACAATTATTAACATTTGTTGTACCCATTTGATTAGATTTAGGCTTTAGCAGACCACGACACTTTACTTGACTAACTCCTTTTTATAGTCGAACCTGCCTGGGGCCTAGTCTAGGCCTGTTTTATATTTTAACACAGCGGGTTAGGCCTAGTTTAAAATTATGGATTAATTAAATAGAAAGGGAAGTAACCTAGGCAGAAAATTAGATCTAGATCTTTTACTTAGGGGGCCTAGACCTAACAAAAAAAGGCCTAGGCTACGAGAAAGTAAAAAAAAAGAAAAGAAAAATACGAATCACAAAAAGGTTAGCATAGCAATTTTCTTGTACACTGTTTACCTTTCGCAATTTAGAATCACATTTTTAAATAGCATAAGTATCTAGATCTAGATCTCTCTAGGTCTGAGTATTATTGGAATAAGCTTCCTGATTTAATATTGGTCAAACGTCGTCTTAATTTAATCGATTTAGATAAATAAATTATAATATACTATTTACTAGGTCTACTATAGTATAAAGAGTATGATAGATAACTGATAAAGTCAGATAAAGACAAAAGTAAATGTAAATTTTTGTAAATATTATTAATATTACTTTTATTAGGCCTAGAGTCTAGATCTTCTAGATCTAATCTAGATTTAGATTCTAGAATCTAGAGATCTAGTGACAGTCTATACTTTTTTTTACTATAGAATCTAGATCTAGATAGATATAGAATCTATCTAGTAAACTTAGTAGATCTAGTTAGATTCTAGATCTAACTGTTAATGTTAAACTAATAAAGTTAATAAACTAAGTACTAAGTAAGTCTAAACTAAGACTATAGTAATAGATCTAGATTCTAGATCTAGTCACAATTTAATAGTAATAGATCTAGATCTAGCCTCTACTACTAAACTTAAGGAGATTACAAGGCTAACAAGGCAGATGATCACTGCAAATATATTAAAGATTAAAGAGGAAGGTAAGTCATTCCCTAAAAAAAGTAAAAAATTTAATAGAAAAGTTTCTTCAATGGACACCAGCGAGAAAAGTCTCAAAGGTATTTTACTATTTGAGAGGTGTATAAATTCATTTAAAAATCATACACAGCGTAGTTACAATTAATATGGTTATAAAATCCTGTCCGTCTGGTTTTTTTGGACTTTACTAAAGATTGGATGTATTTGATGTTTATAATATTTTCGGTAACTAAATAAAAATTTAAAAAAAAGCAAAAACAATTTGGTTTTCACGTGTAATGGCGACATAAACAATGGCATCCTGCTATTGGATAGGCCGCCATTGATTTTATTGTACACATTGTAAGCTAAAAATAGAAAACTAGGTCATGGGGTTTTAAATTTGCATTGTTATTTAAAAACTTGATCTGCAAAGTTTTGTAAACAAATAGTTATCGATCACTAAGTTACTGTACAGCCAATCAATATTTGTCTTACGAAAGTGAAACATCCGGTTATAACTTAGGCTTGATGAAAATAAATAGAAATGTAGCCTTAAACTCAACAAATTATTTTCAAGTTCTCTGGATTTGCAACTTTTATAGCATTTATTCTAAAAATATAAAATTTCTAAATTAATTTTAGGCTTAAGTTTTTATTTTTTATTTTTTTTTACGGTCTAAATCTAAAAAGCATGTTTTTATTCCATGTCAACAATATTATGGAAGGAATCTCGTCAACTCGCTCGCCTCCATTAGAATCTAGATTTTAGATCTAGATCTTTCTAGCTAGATCTAGAATCTACATGTATGAATAAAATTGTGTAAATCTAAAGTAAATAGAGTCAAACCCACGGTGAACGATAAACAGTTACAGGAAAAAAAAAACAGAAAAAAAGTTAGTTTCTGCAAGGAAAAAAGTGTCAGAAAAAAGTCACAAACTCACAAAGGAAAATTTTATTGGAAAAAAGTCACAGAAAAAAAGTCACAAAAATCTTTTAAGAAATATTTTAATTAGGCCTATCAAAAATTGTAAAATTGTGGGTGTTTATTTGTGTGGGTTTTTTTTTTTGTTTTGGTGGCATATTTATAAATGTAAAACCATTATGGTTTATAACAATATGTAAAAATAATACGATGTAATTTATACAGCAACCGCAACTTTTGTTATGTATTTAGTTAAATATGCAGTAGAAAAATTAATTACAAAACAAATTTTGGCACATCATTTTGTTTTGCTTAGGCTATTTGTTTTTGCCTTTGGCCATTCCTTGGTCTGCTTCTCCTCAATCGGCCTTGTCCGTCCATATTGTGTGGTGTTTACGTTTTGCGTCGACCACAGCCTTTGTACCATTTCTGCTTTCTGTTTTGATCCTAAGCGTTGTTACGTAATGAGCGTGATGAATGTTGTCAGAAAACGTGCTTGAACTGTTGCAGTTGCAGGTGCACCTCCAAAACGGTCCGGGACAAATCAACCCCCGACAAAACGACACCGTCAAAATAGACCAGTTGAAAGGGTCCCGACTTATTGGCTCCTGTCAAATGGGCTCCGGTCATAATGACTCGCGACAAATAGGCTCTCCCGACAAATGGGCGCCCGACATTTAGGCTCCCGAAAAGTGGACTTCCGACATATTGGCTCCCGACAAATAGGCTCAGAACATATTGGCTACCGCCAAAGCGGCTCCTGACATATTGGCACCCGACATAAGGGCTCATGACATATTGGCTACCAATAAAAGGGCTCCCGATATATATTGGCTTCCGACAAAATGACTCCCGACATATTGGCTCCAGACAAATGAATCGTATTACCACTATTGGCATAAAAGTAACCATTTTGTCCTACATCCACTACCACTATAAACTCTTTTAAATGCCTGCATGAAATTGTTTTTCATGAACCAACATCAATTCACAAACAAATCTTACCATTAACAGCTAAATTCCATCAATTCTAAAATTTTGCGAATGTTTAATTTACAACAGGAAAGATCTGTTGCTTAAAAGCGAGCACAGAAGTGTAAATGTATGATATAAATGATGTTAACAGGATAACGACATTTTGTTTTGATAACCTACAAGCATACTGCAGGTAGGAATGTACAGCATGGACCCTCTCCCCACACACTTGAGTTGGAACAGCATATAATCGACCCATTTATGGAAGTCATAGATAAATTAAAACATACCATTTCGTATAATAGATAAACTATTATAAAAAAAAAGGCCAGCCGAACAAGAGATGCATACGTTGTATTACTAAAAAGTGTTGGATAAGCTAACTCTAAAGAATATTGATGAAGGGGTCTCACTGGCAGGTGTCATATTCAATGAGACCGTTTTGCCGGGAGACTTATTCTCTACAGAAACCGTATTGTCAGTGGTCCATTTGTCGGAAGTCAAATTGACAAGAGCCCATTTGTCATGAGCCAAAATGAGGGGAGCCTAAATGTCTGGAGTTGTAATGACGGGGGCCGTTTTGTGGAGAAACTAAATGGCGGGAGCCTATTTGTCGTGAGTTGTAATGACAGGAGCCGTTTTGTCGAAAAACTAAATGACGGGAGCCTTATTGACTGGAGCCCGTTTGTCGGGTGCCTATATGACGGGAGCTTATTTGTCGGCAGCCTATATGACGGGTCCATATGTCGCTGGCCCTTTTGTCGGGGTCGTATTGACGGGGCCGTTTTGTCATTAGCCGTTTTGATGCCGCACGGTTGTTGCAGTGAGTTGAGGGCAGCAAGTTAGGTTAGCAACATCTTTATGCATTGCACGCTAATTTAAAAGACACGATGAAAACCGAAAATGCTGGAACATTCTATTAAACTATTAAATATTATATATTGTATAGCTGAATTAAAGCCTACACACTTCATACTAAATATTTTTACATTTGCTATAAATATTACTTCTTCGGAAATATTGTTCTAAATTATGGCAGGAATCGATTGGTAAAAGTTTCAAGTCGCTAAGTGGTCTGGTTGCCAAGATATGGGCAAAAAACTGCATTTTTTTTTTGAGGTTTTTTGGCTTTTCCGTGAAATCCAGGAAGGAATTCCGGGAATTTTTTTTGCCCACAATCATCTTCGGAACTTGCTTAACATATTTGCTTTTGGAACTAGTCCTCGATATTGCTTCGTTGAGGAGGAGATACGACTTAAAGCTGCGGACACACATCCATCCATCCATCCATCCAGAAATAACGAATTAATAATCGCAATTCCAGTATGGAAATTGCGCTAAAAAATAATCAGATTAAAGTTAGATATGCTTAAAGCTATTAGAAATAAAAATTTGGCTCTGCAGTTGAGGAGTATTTTTTATATTGTATGATGCTTAACTGGTGCACGAATTCCTTTTATAAATCTCTACTGTTATTAAGTGCACATATTTCTTTTATAAATCTCTACCATTGGCCGGTACTTATATTTCTTGTGTAAATCACTGGTGTTAATTGGTGCGCATATTCCATTTCTGACAAAAAGCTTTGTTGTTTCAAACTCAAACATGTAGATCTATAAAAACTACATTTGAAAGCATACTGATTATTTCATTACAAAGATTGCTTCCAGGCTGTTGTGTTAGAAAACTAACCTTCAGAAACACTTTCATATGCATTCTCATTTATGTACACATCCTAGAAATTTCAAGCACATACCGGTATTAATATATTGCTGCTTTATTTGTTTTCAGTTATCTTGATGGTTAGTCATCTTGATGCTTTTTGGCAAACCCATGTGCTATCTACATAACTGGGTTCAAGTGTATTTAAAAATGTGTGTCTGTCTTTTATGCATTATTGCACCATTCATTTGATGGCCATGAAGCTTTGGGAATTAGTTGAGTACATCCCAAAGAAAATTTCATTTGAAAAAAGTTTTAAATGTTGATGGGCGGGGGAAACTCTGCAGATACTTTTAGCACCTGGTGGTCGCTTATTTGGGCATCCTACACAGGATCAAGGTTACAACTTAGATCCCTGATCAAACTGTATCTGTGGTGTCCTTTGGCACACTGGCAGTTGGGGCCCAGGATGCCCAGATCTCTTCCCCCCACCCCCTCCCCAGATGTTGCCTAGATTTGTTTTAAGTAAAACAGCAGTCTACGGCTTCTAAAATTTATAACTAAAAACCAAACCATGTGTGTCACCCAGCACCCCTGCAATGATGTAACCTGTATCTCTTTAGAGCACTTTACATCACCCCTGACACTTGAGTAGTGACTGTAGGGTGTTCTACCTCACCCTTGGGAAGGGTGATCAACATACTCTCAAGGTTTTGTACCAGTACATCCTGGGGTGTTTGGACAATAAAACCCATGCCCCTACCCAAGAATAACTGACAGCATAAACTAGCAGCATTAAAGGCTACAGTTAATCATTAATGATAATGCAACTATTAATAGCAATTTTTTATGGCTTAGGTGGGGATTTGTGAAAAAAAGTTTGGGGAATTCGCCTCAGATTGTTTAAAATACCTCTCCAGTGAGATCACAAATGGACCACTGTTTTATATGCTGGTTTGACATATGGATGGTAGTATTCTAATAATACAATACTAGATAAATTCAGTATTTCTTATCCATACTTTTTGTTGGTTAATGTTTATAGCATCACTGTTTCTTTCTCTATTAAACTAAGGCATAAGATGTACAATAACGTGGATAAATCACAATGTTTGGTGGTTTAATCAACAGAATTATTAAGGACAAGAGCTTCCTAAATGCTGAGAACTATGAGCGCCTTTTTTCTACAGTTTTTGATAGTGACTATTTTTAAGTGGATAACCCACATGATCCCTTTAAAGCTGAGGTCAAAGAAGCAGAATAATTCAAATTCATCTACTCTAAATATTGATATGTCTTAAGAGTACTTTACTCTGTTAAGGGCTTTAATAACTGGAGCTACTTTGCCTGGTGCCTTATTGATGACATTTTTTTATTAACAGCCTAATAATTTCGAGCCATAATTTTTGGCATAATCATAAATTTTTTGATAATCTTGCAGGTCCATCAACATTTGATGGATGAAATTGTTCTTTCAAATTATCAAAACTTTGCAAAACTTTGCAAATAGATAATAAAAGTCAAGAAAAATTATATCTACAGGTAAGTTGCAAAAGTTAAGGTTTAGGGAACAAAGTTGAAGCTGTAACAGGGTTAATCTTAGATGAGAATATTTTCTGATTAACTTTAAAAAAAGTAATGTCTCTTTATACCTTTAGTAGTGGTTGGAATATTGTTTTAAATTTATAATAGAGTGTGTTTCTTAGATGAATAAAAATATTTTTTGAGAGTAATTGTAAAATAATATGCAGGATCACTCTACCCATAACAAATATTAAAATAATAGATTACGAGCTGACCCACGGCATATCATACGCCGCTATTTAGTTGTTTTATTTTCTACTTTTCAGTAATTCATAATTTGTGAATTCGACAGTACCAGTGCTGCCACTGAAAATATTTGCTTTAAAACACTATCAGTAGGTCGTTAAGGACGATACTACCCCCACCATCCTTTCCCCCAACCCCTACCCTACCCCCCCCCCCCCCCGTGAAAGCAGCCTCCTCTTAGTTACCTCCCCTAAGTTTAAAATCATTTCAAACTAAATTATCTGCCCCTAATAGCAGTCACTAAACCCAGCTCTACGATTGTAAACATTTAGCGTGAACCACAGCTCACCAGACCATGTGGGGGTGGTAGGGATATGCGTAGAGAGGAAGAGAGGGGGCTGCTAGGCGCGCTTACAGCTTGGTGTTTTCTAGGGTATCCAAGAAGAGAATTATATATATATAGATTGTATTGTCACAGTATATAAACTTGGTGCCAAGTTTGAAAGTAATTTGTTCGGTAAATCCCTTCCAATTTATTAAATCTTTTATTTATGACTACAAATTTTTCAGGCTAGTAATCTAAAGGGTGATTTTTTTGTCTGTTATTGCTTTGTATCAGTCATACTGCTTAATTTTTCATTTAATTTTTTCAATTTCATTTTTCTATGTTTCTTGTTTTTTAATAGACTGTTATTTTAATTTTCAGAAGAGAAATTCAAAACAGATTCATACAAGTGTTTTTAAGTTTTAAGAGTCTGCAATGAAATCTAAAGTGATGTAAATCCTAATAATAGCACCTTTGGCGAGTTTTGTTACTTGAAAAACACAGTTTAAAATTTTTATATTTTCTCTATATGATGGGAAACTGTATTGTAAATTCCAAAGAAGCGGATTTTAGCAACATTCAATGTAAAACAGATGCAAAAGGCAATGACAAGGCAAAAAAGTCAAAAAATAAATATGAAGAAGATCCAACAAATGGAAGCTCAAAAGAAACTGTTGTAAAATCAGAAGCAATAGTTCTTGGAAATCAGAGTCAGCATATAACTAATGATATACCAAAACTTTTATATGGTACTGATTAATTTAAAAATTCATGAATTTATTTTCTGTGAATATATCATTGTGAATGCAAACATACACATGAATAAAGATATATGCTGGTGTGCATACAATCATAAACACAAAGACAGAAAGAGAAATAAACCCACACTACGAATTTACTCCTAAGTTTTGTGAATATTTATAAAAGGGGTATGGGTGTGTGGTTTAGAAATTATAAAGACTCACTCAAGTAATGTTAGAAACTGAATATTCACCATAGTATTTTTCTGTAAAATGAATTAGAAATTGATCAACATACTTACTCATGACTATTAAAACGAAATAGATGCTTTTAAAAACAAAAATTCCAATTTTGAGGGGGTGTTAGGTTGAGGTATCATGTCAATTTGACTGAGGGAAGGGGTTTTTTTTTGGCTGTTTGTGAAGGTGGGTAGTGAGATGTAGCAATTATTTAAAAAAGCATGACACTATTTATGGATGCCCCCACGAAGCAGCCAAAATAGGAATACATTCCTGTTACTGACTGCATTTGGGCAGTAGACTACCCAACAGTGTTAATTATTGTGAAGCATTGAAGATGGTTCTAAAATACAACATACAGATTAAAGTTATTTAATGGTTTTATTTAATAGAATTATGTTACGTATCATAGGATATATTGGTCATAATAATTTCAGTTTTGAAATAATGTTTTTTCAATGTGAGCACAGGTAAAACAGTTTTAACAGCACTGTATGACTACCAGGCAAGAACAGAATCAGAAGTCTCTTTTGCAAAAGGAAATACAATGCAACTCTTGGATAACTCGTAAGAGCATAATAATTTCTCATTTGTTTTTGGTTAACACTTTTTGAAAGGTTTTTTACTGAAAAGAAACTTCAACATACTAATAAATTTCACTGATATGCTTATTTTTTGTGGGATTGTAATTTGTAAAGAATATCCTTCAATTAAACAAGTTTTAAAGTTTTTAAATGCAATGAAAACATTAAAAATACATTTTCTTTAGCTGGTGTTGGTCGATATAGTGTGTTAAAAATATTTCAGCTAAAGCTTTTAATATTATTAAAAACTGAAATTTATGTTTTTTCTCCATCAATTCTATATTTTTGTCTGTCTGTCCTTATTTATGTGGCAAATCCTGTATCTCAATTTTGACACACCTAATACAGTCATTCAGTATTCAGATACTTGTCTCTGAAGATCTTAATCTGTTCAGTTAATTTAAAGTTTTTTATATTCAATATCAAAGAGAGATAATAGGATTAAGCATTAATGTACACCTGATTATCTACTGTTGCTGTGAACTGTTTGTCACCAACAGTTCTTTTTAATTCCTGAAAGTTACACATATATAGGGGGCAGATGATTGACTTTTAGAGTTCATATTTCAAGATATCGATCAGCTTCTAAAGCAAATATTTTTAGTTGTATTTTAATAAGAACTAACTGAATGCAATTAATAAAATACTAATTATTTTTAAAAACTTACATATTGTCTTTTTAAAATTCATACACTACTAAAAATAAGAAAATAAATGAATATTAAAAACCTTTATAAAAATAAGCTTTTAAATGCTCCAAATATAAACAAATGAAGCAAACTTGATTTCTTTAGTACAAGAATTGGTTGCTTTTGAAATCTGTTTCATGTTTTATTGGGGCATAAGATATCTAGTGAGTGCCGTTTCATCCTTTACCTTGCCATAACGCCCAGCCTGAGTCAGTAGTGCATTGTCCAATGTGTTTGAACCCACATAGTCGTAGTTTATAATTTCAGTATTCTAGGTCCCAGAAGGGATGACAGGCTAGCCTAACCTAACCCTCTAACTGTTAAAATGTTAGACTAACCTCCTTCAACTTTTTTTTCACTGAACCTTGCCATGTTTTTTTGTCCTTCATTGTTTTCAATCCCAGAATAGCCTTAGCCATGCTTTTATTCTGCAAAAGCCATCGCCATCTTCTTTCATGGTGAACGTCATTTGTGGTTGAATGGGTGTTATTCTTTTAAACTCCTCAATTTACCCTACTTAACCTTGTTAACTCCCATGTTATTAAACATAGTTATTTTTAAATGCTCAATAACCAATTTCAGTAGGTTGAAAATAAGATATTCTACCATGGTAATTGGGAAATGAATTTATCTGTAATTGGGACAAAGTTGTGTTTCAGGACTAAACCAACCTAACAAACAATCCAGATTTTGTTTACTTGTAAAAATTGTTTTTGTTGTAATAATACTCTTTTTCAAAATACCGGTTGAGTATGAAAATTGCATAATATATCAATACTTTTGTTACAAGCAGTGTACTAAAAAATACTTCAAAAAAATTTACAATAGACATGCAGACTGGTGGCTGGTTCAAACGACTGATGGTAGAGAAGGATATGTTCCTCATAATTTTGTTGCAACCTCCAACACTTTAGAATCACAAGAGTAAGTCATTTTATCTTCTAACTTATCATCCCTAGAAAAAGTTTGTAATTTTGTGCAGCACAGCTGTACTATTTTGTTTACTGAAAGTTAAATATCCAAGTAATATTTGCCACTCTTAGTTGGATTTTTTAAAATACATTTTCTCTTAGTTTGCATCCAGTAATTTTTCCATTCACAAGTTGTTGAATCTTTAAAAAATCTTTAAAAGACTATATCAAAGTTCAGTACTTTAAGTACTGGAGATGTACAAATTTCTAGAACATTTATCCAATTGTAACCAAATTTACTGTTAACTAGGTTCTTAATAGGCCTATATCTTTAGTTATTTCTACTTTATTGGATTATCAATTTGTTTGGCTGCATCCTAATGAAATGAAATAATTACACAAGTTTAATACTTTTCCTTTTAATGAACTTTATCTAGCAATTCAGCAAATGAGAAAAAAACACAGGAGTCGATGGAAAGCCTTCATACGTCTTATTCTGTAGTATACCTTTTAAGTAGTAGTAAACTTCTCTTTGGAATCTGTTGGCCAATTTGGCAAATGAAGTAGAGTTCACCTGTTTCTTTGACCTTGGCATATGAAAGGGATAGTCTGAGCAGCTCAGTCGCTTTTACTTTCCCAAACATGAGTCAGGTACCCATCTGAGCTGGATGGACTAAGGGATGTTCTACAAACTTGAAATTGAACTTGAGACGTTTGGGTCATTTGCTCTATTATTCACCACACTATCCCATAGTATTCCTTGTAAACTACTTTTTTTTAAAGCTAGTCACTATTTTTTAAATGTCTCTTCTCATATTTATCCACCACTTTCCCTTTGATTTAAATTTACATTTAGCATTGAAGGTGAACAATCCTTTCCCTCTTATTTTGAACCCTAACACTAAGTATCACACCAACTGTGTATGCAAATGTGCCCCATGGAAAATGCAACTTAAAAAATTAATAAAAAGTATTTTGTTGATGAAAAAAGTTGATAGTCTGCTAAATAATGATTTGTCATTTTCTACTAAATAAAATGTTTCTGCAAAATAATTATCTATTTTTAAAACAGTGGGGGAGGTGAAAAGAATAGTTTTGTTTTTCCTTCATGATTGATAACTTATGATTTTCTAGGACTTTTCTGAAAAAAATGTCAAGCTTCTGCTGCAGTTAGTTATTGTATCTCAATTTTGAAACCACTGCTGTAAAATATTTTAATATCAGAATTGACAACAATTTAAACCTTACTGCAAGAAAAAAATTGAATAATACTTTTATTAAATTTATATAATGGCAATCTTTTATACACACACATAGATAAAATAAAATGGTTACTATTTTACTTATAGTAAAGTATCTTTTAGTGTATATTTAAATAATGTTATCATAAAACACATGACTAAAAGAAGTATGTACATTAGATTGCACATTAATCATAATTAAATCTGAAACACTCATGGGAAACACTGTTAATACCTTTAAGTTGCAATTTTTTTATTGCTTTATTAATTAAAACACCATTAAGTATAAGCCTGCATCATAATTATGTCAAAGTTTATTTCACATTGTATCATAGCTTGACCTGGTTCAAATTTGAAATACATTGGTTTGGTAAAGTTGGGGAATTTTGTATTGCTAGTTTCAATTTGAAAGTTGATCCATTTATGGCCGATAAAATAGAGTTCAGCTGTTTCTGTGACCTTGGCAGAGACATTGTGATCAGCACTATGCCCAGCCACATTTTATTTTCTCATTACTTACAGATATCCCACACACTAAATCTTGAGATCTGAACTCGAGACTTTCTTAAGGTTCTTGTCTAAAAATAAAAAAAATAAAAACAATGGGTTTGTTAAATGATAGACAACAATACAGTATTTTGTAACAAAAATTTTCAGCTGGTATTTTGGAAAAATAACAAGGAAAGAGGCTGAGCGCACATTACGACTATCAGCATTAGGATCTTTTCTGATTAGAGAAAGTGAAACTGAACTTGGTAAAGTTTTTTTTAACTACATTAATGTTTTACTCTGGCATACAAAAATGTTAATTTGTGTTTAATAGATTATTTTAATTTCTTTACTTCCACATCTGCACAACTATTGAACTTCAAATAAAAATTTTAGCTAGAAAATGTATCTGATTTATCAGATTCCCCAATTTGTCTTTCTTTTTTGGTTTGGCTGAGTGGACAAAATTTCTTAAATAAGTATTAAATCCTATATGTAGGTTTCCATCACCTTCTGAACATTTTCTGGTACCAGAAATGGTATTTTATTCTATTTCTAATTGCTTGAAAACTTCTATAACATTGTAATTTTAATCTCATAACCTCATAAAGTAGCACAATCTAAGAACTTTTCACCTCTATGTATTTTCTAGAAAAAGAAGCGTTTATTGTTTAGAGGAGCTTACTCCCACCTACTTGTTTTGCTATTAAATTTCATTGCGTAAAATTTTCAATCAAATCAAGTTATTTTAGATGTTAATACTGCCTCTTAATGACCGTTCAGTAACATTTTCAGGTTTATGAACTGCATCTTTTCATAAAACTATAAAGCTCTGGTGTTAGTGAACATTCATTTTTCATGCTTTTAAATTATTTGTCAATCTATCAATTGTTACATTTGCTTGTAATTAGTCTATAAATAAGTACAATAACTGTTTAACAGCAGAAATTATGTCGTTTTTAATAATAGGCAGAGATAAAAACTCTAGACTATTTTTTTTCTGTAGAATGAGTTTCTGCCAGAAAATATTTATGTGGTGTATTGTTTTACTGATATCCAAACCTATTTTTTACTTTTGTGTATTAATTTTTTCCTACAGGAACTTACGTTTTATGTGTTCATGATCAGGATCTTGCTCGTGGTGACTGTGTAAAACATTACAAAATAAGAAAGCTTGATAATGGTGGCTGCTATATAACTTCCAAAGCTGTATTTTCAAATCATTCAGAACTAATCAGGCATTATCAATGTAGGTCATTTTCTATGTATGTATAAAATCGTACCTTATAGAGGTATCCCATTAGATAGATTTTCATTCCAGCTTACTTGTATGTAACACATATCATGGTTACCAGTCAAGGGGGATAAATTATAAGGGCCGCAACTGTTGATGTAGTTTTTTTATTGCTCTTCATTGAGCGATGCTCGTCCTTGTGTTCCATGTCATTTGACCTCTGGGACTCTGGGTAGTTCGTACCTGTGTACGTGTCCCAGGCTGCTAGTGACACTGATGGTGCCGTTGCCTATGTTAAGTTGGTCATGTAGACCTAATGAGGGATGTAAATTATGTTTTATATTACTGTACTGTTCCTACTAGTGCTGCTTGTTGCAGACTAGGTATGAATTATCTTAGTTAGATTATTTATTTGTATTATTCCTGCTAGTGCTGCATGTTTCGGACTAGTTAGGTTAAGTATTTATCATTGTAATACTTATTGGTAATTGTTGGCAGTATTGTGTACTGGCCGTAACTTATTTTATTACACCTGTGTATTTGTGTAGCCTACACGTGGTAGTATCTTCAGTGATGTAATCTATTGTTTACATTTGTTTTAGGGCTACTGTTCTACATATTCGTTTATGGCCTTGATTTTAATGACTAGCCGTATACGAATTAGCAAATTAAACCAGTATCTAACAACAACAGCGTCATTTCGTCGTGTGTTATCTCTCAGGGTCAGCCCTTATAAACACAACACCTCAGTGGGTGATATCATCCCTACTGAGGCAGTGTTACATGTATGCGAAATAATTTTTAAAAATGCTGGGATTAGGCAAACTAATTTAAATATCTTGCAGAAACGAACTGTGTTGAAAATGTTTTGCCTATATTAATGTATCTTATTTCCTTACAGTTACAGATATGTTAATTTTAAATATTTTTTTTCCATTGGTTATCTATAAGGTGTCCAAAAATTATTTTGTGGAGATGATACATATGTATGTATTCGGAGGGCAACGCCGGCAAGTGAGGTGCAGTTGGACGCCCAGAGTTCCCCAATGGCTATCTTAGCACATGGGATCTGTTGATTAGGCATGGTACACAGGGGCCAGAGATACTACTTGATTTCACAATCAAACTACACCCATGCAGCCTGGGCTCCCAATGAGCACTATGGCGTTCACATTTGTTTTAAGATGCCAAACATAAGGGACATGGTGGGCTACTATGACTAAAACAAATCAGGCATGTCTGCCAGCACATCAGTGGCCCTGTGGGACACCACTTACACATGCGGTCGCCGAGGTATGTTATACCTCACTTTTATCAAAGGTGATCTGCGATTACTCAAGGTGTTCATACTTTACACTCTGGGGCACCTGGGCTGTAATGTTGACAAACATAGTCCCCAGAAACTATGATCCAATATTTGCAACAGTTTCAAATAACAAGGTCACACATCTATTACTACATGATAGGAATCACTTTAATGAAACCCTTTTAAAACATTTGATCACTCTTGTATGTAGGACTACATTGCACGCTGCAGAGTATATATATATATATATATATATATATATATATATATATATATATATATATATATATATATATATATATACATACATATATATATATATATATATATATATATATGTGTGTGTGTGTGTGTAGGTATGTGTGTATATATGTGTGTATTTGTATATATATTGTGTGTGTGTGTATATATATATATATATATATATATATTTGTGTGTGTATGTGTGTATTTATATATGTATATTTAGTTACATGAAAAAAAAAATTCATTTCTAACTTTTTTCTTTAAAATATAAAACTATCATTGCAGTAAAAGAAGAAGGTCTTTGTAGAAAACTCAATTTACCTTGCTCTAAGCCCAAACCAGTCATGCAAGATCTTTCTGTTGAAACAAAAGACTTATGGGAGATACCTAGAGAAACACTAACTCTGGATACATTATTAGGGTCTGGTCAATTTGGGGAAGTTTATAAAGGTAAATAGTTTGCCTGTGTGTGTTTTTATAAATGTGGGTAGCAATATGGTGTGCCAAATTTGGAGATTTTAAAGTTTGTTTTTGTCCAGTTAAACAACTTGCATCAAAAGTAAAAATATTACAATCTATTTTCTTTATTATTTAAATTAGCTTAATGCTGTAATAAAACTTCATTGTCACTTTTGTTACATTTAAATTAATTTAAAAAAAAATTGTTTATAAGGTAAACATTTAATTGCAAATAGACAAGACTTTCAAGGTTATTTTAGAGTAACATAAACTTCTTTTATTTAAAATATAAGCTGTATTAAACAATTATCTGGTACAGTAATGTGACAGTTTTAACTGCGATAAAAAATACATAAAACATGTGAAAACATGTCATGATGAAAAACGTGGGGCGCCGAAGTAAAAGTTATATTACTATTGATTAGATAATACTATTGACTTTTATTAGGGAGCTTGTAGAGAGTCAACAGTATTAGAAACTGTAAGAAAATCACGGCGCCCCACGTTTTTGATCGCTTATAGTAGAGTGATCGCTTGCATTATTGTCATGTATAGCATTTATTTTCTACTTTTTAGTTCAATCAGAAAACGTGGGTTTTTTAAAACTTTTTTAATGATTATTATTTTCTACTTTTTAGTCTTTGTCTGTTTGTTTGCATTGAAATCTTGCTATCGATTTTATCTTTTCACTTTTTTTTTGGGTAAACGAAGACAACTCGTAAAAAGACAACTCGTAAAAAACACATTGTGTGAATACGTTACTGACTAGAGCACATAGATTTGAACCCGTGTCGAGTGGGTTAGCAATCGTGTGCCCAACCACTCGACCATATCGTCTCCCCCATACTGGCCACCAGTTGTTACGTTCTGGTTGTTTGTAGACAAACACCGCGTGACAACAACTCAGTAAGAAAAAGAGGGAGAGTACCGAACCTTGTTTTCATCAAATTACAGTTACTGGGTTATGTCCCTTTTTCCCCACGTTTTTTGTACAATTATATAGCGGTCTAAAATGATCAATAAAATGTTTCCATGGATCAATTTAGTAATAATAACAGTTGAATATTCTATTGTCATCCGAAACAAAGCTTCCCTGAAAATTTCAGCGCGCTAGCTAACTGGGAAGTTCCCGAAATTTTGATCGCAAGATTTGATTGGAAAAACAAACAAACAAACAAACAGAGGCGAAAGCAAGTTAAAGAAAACGTGGGAAAAAAACCCTGTGGAAGGTTAATTGTAAAAGAAAATGATGACAGAAAATGCTGAGAATCAAAATTATCATGCAAGTAGATATATGAGTGATGAGTAGAGGTCTCAAATTTGAGAAAATCATTCCCAATTACAAAGGGCTGCTCAAGAAAATATGAAAAAAAAAAAACTGAGACAAGTAACAGCTGCACACAGGTGTAGGATAATGTGGAAGTTGTGACTGGTCAAAGGGATAATTGTGCTGCTTGAAATCAGGAAGATTTTTATAGGCAGTGCTATCCCAAGACAACAGAAAAAGACTTTAATTCAATAATTACATTTAACTACAATTTTTATTATATGATTGGTTACTTTAAAAACTGTTTGTATTTAATATAAGTGCAATTGTATTGGTATAATTTTTTAAAATCTTAAAAATATTATTGATTAACTACTACACTCTAAAAAAAAATATCTTGACTTACAGATTAATTAGTTCTTTTATTATCGTCTAAATTGTGGTATTTTTTCTCACATATATCTACTGTTACTGTATGTTTTTCTCACTAATTTGCACCAAATTATTGTATGCCATATTTAAAACTTTTATGAACCACTATAAACTTTAGTTGAAGGTCAGTGGGCTTAAAATATTTTTGCAGGAAATTCAAGACGACTTGCCACTAGTGTTCTACTTTTTTAACCAACTGTTACATAAACTATTTCTTAAACTAATATGCACATTTAATTTTCTAGGTAAATGGAAGGAAACAACTGATGTAGCAATTAAGACATTAAAGCAAGGGTCAATGAGTGTTGCACATTTTCTTCAGGTATTTCTAATTATCTTTGGCATTTAAAGTATAATTTCAAAACCACCAAAAATGATTTCTACTGAGAGACAGATAATGTTCTTGACAATGCTAATTTAGACTCAGCGAGAAATACTTTATTCTTTAGTTCTCTTGTCAAATAAGATAAGGCCAAGGAAAAGAGTGGACTTGCTCTAATCCCTGTCATTTTACTGTTTGGGTCGTTTGTCATGATATTTGACTTCTCCGTGCTGATCTCCATGTTGCTGATTTTCTATTCAACCGGTCTACTACATAAAGTAATATGAAAAAAAAACAAGTTACACAAAGAGTGGATGATCAGCAACATGGACTAAATAAAATAAAAGATTTTAGAATTAAATCTAAAATTAACCAGTGCAAAAGTGTGACGGAAAGAAGCTATAGAACGTTCAGCTAACCTGTCAGGTCACCCTAAATCCCCAAATAGGTAATTTGTCTTTCTCACAATGGAAAAACCCAGAAGGCTTCTATATTCAATCACTCATGACAGCCTTTGAAAGGCTTTACAATATCTGCAGCAAGTCAGTGCTGCAGTGGATCCTGGCCAAACATATAAAAGAAATTGTGATCGCGGAACAACTTGCTAAAATTGGTAGAAAGTTTAAAAACAGCCAGAAATTTCACAATGCCCAAAAGAAATACAAACTATTAATAAACTATTATTAAAAGGAAACTGTTTCAGTTGTGGACTTTCATGCACCAAATTTACACCTAAAACTTGACGCATCTTACAATTTAACAGACCACTGTTGGTTGAGCTGGACTTCTAATGCTTCCAGCTTTCTGAATTGGGTGAGAGTTTTCATATCTCTTCCATTGAGATTGGAGCAACTGTTTACTCCATTGCTGTTGTTTCCATAGTTCCTTTCATAATTCTCAGTTCAATGTTCTGTACTTTAATTATTTTGTTAACATTGTTTTGCCTGCTGAGTACATTTCAGGGTTTGTCTGTTAAAATCCTAACTTTCCTAACCCTTTCCCCGGCAACATATTTGGTACCCTGTCCCTGGCAACTAGGTGGATCATACCCGGACACTTTTTATAGTGGGAAATACTATTTCTTCTGATTCCCGGCAACTGGGTAAATTACACCCAAAGACTTTCTTATAGTAAATTCTTTACTTTGTTCATTGTGGGGTGGGTAACATACTGACACAGTTAAGGTATTCAGGGCATTGTGGCCATGGGGAACACAAGACAAGTTGTTGTCAATGGGAGAGCTGTAATATGACACTACAGGTTGATGGGATTCTCAAGCAAGAGTTAACCTGTGGGTGGACACATGTAGTGATTTATACTCTTTGCTGGAGCTCTGACTTGCAGTTACAGACAGAACTGTAGTTTAGAGTTACAATAGGTTAATGAAATGCAGGGTAAGATTGCCTGTGGGAGGACATATATGGTAATTTGTACCCTTTTAGGGAGCTCTGGAATGTAGATAGAAACAGTGGAGCATTTTAGAGTAACTTAATATTAACCTCATTAGGAGTAGGAATGAGGACAATAAGGCAAAACAACTTTGTAATGCTGCTTGAAAGTTGATACTGGGCAATGAATTAATCAAACTAGGAGTGGGGTGGGTGTTCTACAGGTTGTGACCATGTGAGTAAGGTTTATAAATCGTCATAAACGTTATTGAGAATACAACAGAAACAAGTCTTGAACGCTTTTGTCTAAACTCAAGTGCTAATGATAAAGGAATATATTTGCCAGTTTTAGTATAGCAGGTGAAAGTGACCAACAAGTTTTGAGTCTGAAATATCAGTATTAGAGGTGAAGATGAAGAATGGCAGCCATCAGTATCAGAGGTAGAAGATGAAGAATGGCAGCCATCAGTATCAGAGGTAGAAAATGAAGAATGGCAGCCATCAGTATCAGAGGTAGAAGATGAAGAATGGCAGCCATCAGTATCAGAGGTAGAAGATGAAGAATGGCAGCCATCAGTATCAGAGGTAGAAAATGAAGAATGGCAGCCATCAGTATCAGAGGTAGAAGATGAAGAATGCAGCCATCAGTATCAGAGGTAGAAGATGAAGAATGGCAGCCATCAGTATCAGAGGTAGAAGATGAAGAATGGCAGCCATCAGTATCAGAGGTAGAAGATGAAGAATGGCAGCCATCAGTATCAGAGGTAGAAGATGAAGAATGGCAGCCATCATTACTTGAAGACAATGCTGGTTCAGTTTCAAGCAGCTCTTATGACGAGGTCTACCCAATATACTGCATTTCAACTATCAATAATGTGTCAACAGTTGGCACTCAGAATGAAATGAAACTGATGGTGCAAAGTGAAGAAAAAGAAATATTTTCAGGAAAGACAAAGTAACAATACTCTAGACCACTGCCTGAAGTGCTAATCCCAGTAAAAATATAAACAGCCTGACTCAAAATATTTCTTCTTTACATTAATACAAAAAATAATACAGCCAATATTTGACTGCATTCGCAGGGATGGAGAGAAAGCACTCTGCAGAATAACAATTTAGTTGTATATCAATTCAGTTCTCCTTATGAAAGTTTTTGAAGGCAGAATTTTCTATGAAGAGATTCAGCAGCCTTCTGGGTCATATTCACTTTCCCAACAACACTAACAGTCCATCAGGCTCATGGTAAATTTGCTCCCATTATGGTAGATATTCCATACAAATTGAGCAGGGTGTTATATTTCTGGAGAGATCATTACTAATTGGACAACTGGTTGATTTTAGAGGTGGGAGTAGATTTATCCAATACATACCAAGCAATTCCGATAAGTATGGAATTAAAATACTTTGGGCATGTGACTCATGTAACACCACTAAAAGGGTGCCCATATTTTGTCAAAGAAAACGAAAGTTCCCTGCCAGCAAAAGGAAATGTCCAGTTATTTTAATTTTATCTAACAACTGTGCTCTCTGAGGTGCAAATTATTAAAACGTGTTAATGTTCTATTATTTTATTACTAAAGTTGATTACTTCAATCCTGTTTGATATTTTTGTTACTCAAATACCTTCAGATTATTAATTTATAGTTGAACTTTGAAAATGTAACACAATGACTTAACCCACAATGTGTAAAAACAAATATTTAGAGGCCAGTTTATAAGTTGTAAATATTTTTGTCCATTACCAGGGACCGTACAAAAAATTTCAAACCCTCATAAAAAATTTTTTACCCATATTTTTAAAATTTACAACCTCCTATGTGTTCATCCCAACCACCTTATAGATGGGAATAAGGCCCAGAAAAATTTATAAAACGAGACTCAAGATATGAGCAAAAATATAGCGACTTTGGGTGGATTACACCCAGTCGCCGGGGAAAGTTAAATGTACCCCAAGGCTTATCAAAATGGGGCGCCAGTGCAATCGTGGCTAAACCAATGGTGGTTAAATTCTAACCTTAGTTAGTCTAAAGATTAACAAAAAGACAATCAACCTAACACTGAACGTTAACTTTACAAAAAAAAAACGTGAGACCAAAAAATTTAAACGAACAAATCAATTCACTACAAAACGATCTATTCATATAGAACTTAAAAAAAAACCCCACACAAAGCATACTAAAACAAAAGACACATCAAACTTCCTAAACAAACCAAAACCCAGCCAAGTTACTACAGAAACCTCAGACATAAGGTGCCTAATACACGTTCTGCTCGACTGACTACATCTTGTGACCATTCTCAGTAGCGAACATAAAATACTTTAAAAAAACTTTTTAAAAAACCACGTTTTTCTTGTGGACTAAAAAGGCGAAAGTAGCCTGCATGCCAAATTTCAGATCTATAGAACAATCAGAAGTGGGCTAATTTTCGATGTCAATTTTAACAACAAACACACGCGAATCTGAGTTAATAAAAACGTGTTAAAAAGAAGTCCTTGTTTGCCACTCTTTATTATATAGCCACTTTGACAGGAAGTAAGTAGCCTACACCCTACATTCACTCATAGAATCGCACACAAAATAAAATTAATAACCCTTCCACCTGCTCACATTAGTTTTTCAAATTTCTGACCTAGCAAGCATAGGTCTATATGCTGATGATAGATATAGGCCTACACATTTGATTTTTTCTTAACTTAAACCTGTTTATATATTTCTTTAAAATTTATTTTAAATTGCAGGAAGCTCAGATAATGAAGATGTTGCGTCATGATAAACTAGTTCGTCTGTATGCAGTGTGTACTTTAGAGACACCAATATACATTGTCACAGAACTGATGTCTAATGGTAGTCTTTTAGACTATCTACGCAGTGACAAAACTAGAATATTAACTCTCATAAATTTAATAGACATGGCATCACAGGTAAACATTTTTTTAATACATCAGCATTTTTCATCTGTATTAAGATTTTAACATTCAGCAGTTTCATAAACATGGTAGTTCCTGAACATACCTCAAAAACTAAATAAACCGGAGAGTGATCTCCTAAACTTTCTCGAATATTCTTATATAAAATAACAGGGGAGGGGAACTCGGGCTATAGACATGATTTTTAATCCATTTTAAATACTTAAAGTTTTAAAAATAGAATAAAATCTCGTAGACAAATTAATTGCACACCAAGTGAACGTCAAATAAAAAAGCGCATAATAGTGCGCAATATTATTAGGCCTAGTACTTTTAAAATTTACATTAGTTTTTTGAGAAATCGGAAGTAGCGTAAATTACTACTTCCAGTCAACGGAAATTACTCAAAATTTAACAGAAGGTAGAGAATTAGATCTTTTACTTACATGTGAAATTTCATTTATCTATCTGAAATAGTACTCAAGTTATAGGCTTTTGAAAAATTGAAAGTAGGAAAAGTACCACTTCCGGTTATCGGAAATCGCTCAAAAGTTGATACGGATCTACAATTTTGATAAAATACTTATATATGAAATTTCATCAACCTAGCTGTAACGGTACTCAAGTTATCCTGTTTACACACGGACAGACAGACAGACAGACAGACATACGGACAAGATTGCAAAATTATGTTTTTCCGTATCAGTGAGGTGTAAAACGTCGAGATTTGTAGAAATCTCGATTTTTTTTTTTGCACGATTACAAGACTTTCTCTATACTTCGTATATACGAGAAAGTAAAAAGACATGTGAATATCAAAGTCCCTTCTGGCTACATAATATGGCTATTTTCTATGCTAATGACAACCGCAAAGCTTAAGTTTTCCAGCTATCGAGCCTGAAAACAAAAGAATCGGCGAAAAAACTAAGAGACAGTGGTTATAATGATTCTACTACTAGCAATGGTTCTTAATTTGGGTAATCAAACCCCAGGGGTTCTATGAATCAGTCTCATGGGTTTGGTGAAGGTCAAGACACACTTGGCTCCAGTGATGTGCGTTCAGATTTTATCTGTGAGCATGATAGAACTTGTTTAAATATGACAGTGCGACAACTTGACATAGAATAAAGACTTGAGACTGTTGTGATGGTACGTCATGTTATTCTTTCCTTAATATTTTAATCCCCTCTTACTATGTTGAGTAAAAATAAAGGAAGTGTTCAGAAAAACAAGTGCAATATGGATTCATATGTATAACTATAATGAATTTGATGGGAGTCTGTATGATTTGCAATGCCAAGTTGAGCAATTCTTGTCTAGCATCGGAAAAATTAAGAGAACACTCCCTTAAGCTGCATAGAGATGTAAAATACAAGAACACAACGAACGTTCAATTCAAAGTTAAGCAGCACATTTCTGAAATGGTGTCTGAAAGGCAACAGCGGAAGTTGCGCTGACTTTCAGTAAATATCCATTACGAGCCGACCCGCGGTGTATCATACGCCGCTATTTAGTTGTTTTTTCTATATATTTTTCAGTAATTTATAATTTGTGAATTCGACAGTACCAGTGCTTTAAACCACTAAACCCCCCCCCCCCCCCACGTGAAAGCAGCCTCCTCTTAGTTACCTCCTCTAAGTTTAAAATCGTTTCAAACTAAATTATCTGCCCCTAATAGCCGTCACCAAACCCGGCTTGTAAACATTTAGCGTGAACCACAGCTCACCAGACCATGGGGGGAGGGGGGGGGGGGGGTTAGCTATAGAGAGGAAGAGAGGGGACTGTAAGGCGCTTGCAGCTTGTTTTCTAAAGTCTCCCAGAAGAGAATTATATATATAGATTTTGTTTTTGTGTGAAAATCATATTTTAATTGTGCTGATGCACGGTTCATTATGTGTATCACTGAAATACTTACCTATGTTTTGAATTTGAAAAAAATAGTATTTTATTTTTGCTATTTAAAATGTGCATAAGAAGCTGGTGGGGTTTGGTTCCACTTTTCTTGAAAATGCATACAGACAAATATTTGTAAAAAAAATGTTACACATATTTTATATATTTTTTACTCTATTTAAAATTTTCAACAGACATAGGCCTTTGACAAGAGCTTTCCAAGCATCTCTGTCCTGGGCTAGTCTCTCCAACTGTCCTTAGGTGTATCCAATCTTCTTGGTGTCTTCTTCCAGGTCATTTCTCTAAATCTTCCTTGGTAGGCTTCTTTGCCTTTGTGGATTCTATATGAGGGCCTGTATTGTTATGCTGGATACAGGCTCCTAATTGTGTGGCCAATTTTCTCTGAAAGATCTCTTCTTCAGCTATCAGTTGGTTTGTCTGTTGCCATAGTACCTCATGGCCAGCGTATTCGAATGATCATTCTGAGGTATGAGATTATGAATGACGAGCTGACCCGCAACGTAGCATACGCCACTATTTTGTTGTTTTATTTCCTATTTTTCATATTTTGTGAATTCGACACTACCAATGCTGCGACTGAAAATATTTTGCTTTAAAACACTATCAGTAGCTAGTGAAGGGCAATGATCTCCACCCTCACTTTCCACTCCTTCCCCCCCCCCCCCCCCTGAAAGCAGCCATCAGTGACAATAGTTTACAGACAACAATGAAAAGATCAAGCAGAATGTGTTATTACCTCCCCTTAGTTTCAAATCGTTTAAAAACTAAAGTATCTGCCCCAATAGCCGTCACTAATTCGAACTCATAGTAACACCTCACCAGACTGGTGGGGGTGGTAGCAATATGGTCTTGGTTGTGTCTCATCATGGTCCCCATGAAGAGAAATACATATATATAGATTGTATTTTCTTGTTATTTGTGGCAGTTATTCTCCATGTCTCAGCTCCATAGAGTAAAACAGGTTTTACTAGTTTGTTGAAGACCTGGATTTTTATTCCAAGGGTTAAATCTCTAGAACCTCAAGCGTGTTTTAGTTGGTTAAAGGTTTTTATTGCCTATGCGTCCTTATTTTTATGTCTTTTTACATCCCGCCTTGCCTATCAACAATGCTTGCAAAGTAGGTGAATCCATCCACTTCTTCTAGAGCTTCCTCTCCCAATGTTATAAGGGTACAGCTTGATGCGTTGCTTTGAAAACATAACTAGAAAAACTAGCAACATTGTTGGTTTAAAGTTTTATCTTGCGATTGCTGTTGTGTGTAAGAAAAAAAGAGCTAGGCCATCAGCAAAGTGCAGGTCACCTAACTGGTTCCAGAGTGCCCATTTTCTATTGTTTCGCTTTTTCTCTGTTAACATGTTCATAATCCAGTCAATGGCCAGCTAGGAAAAAGAATGGTGAAAGTAGGCAATCTTGCCTTACTACATTACGTACATGTATATTTGGACAATCGAATGCCTTCTCCTAATTATGAAATGGATGCAGAAAGATGAGTTCCACTCTTTGGTCTGTTCATTGATGATGCGCACTGTATCTATTTGGTCTATGCATGATCTTTCCTTCCTAAGGGTTAGGGTTGTTGTACTCTAAGTTGGGGGTCTCCCGCTTCGTTTATCCTGTTTAATAATGTTCTATTGAAGACTTTGCCTGGGATTGTTAGAGCATGGACTAAGATCGTCTTTCTTTGGGAGCTTTATGAGTAGTTCCATCTTCTGTATTAGTTCATCTTCCCATATTTTTTCTGAAAAGTGTGCGGAGTAGTGCGGTGCTAGTTTCAATATTCGGCGTCAGTACTTCTGCCGGTATATCATCTATCCATGTAACCTTCACATTATTCAGATGCTTTATGTAAGGGTGAGTTACTGTCTATGGCGATATTTCTTTCAGCTGGTGCACTGTGGTGTTCTATAAAATGTTTTGCCCATCTCTTCCTGTCCTTCTGCATTTGGTATTACCGCTCCAATTATACTGTAAAGATCCCTAGCATTCCCATGGTATAAGGCTTCTTCTGATTCACTTGCCACAATTGATTCACAATTATTTATTATTCTGTTAGACTTGGACCGGAAGTCATTTTGTACTAATTTATCAAATGTTATAAAATATCAAATTTTGGTTGAAAAATATGTATTCTGGCAAAAACCATTTTGAACCAGCTTTAATACCAATACTTCCTCTATACTCTGTATACTAGAAAGTAAAACAAGAGATGATTTTCCCGTACAACTTGGTATGTGTTTAGATTACGAGAGCTTAAATAAATTGTATTACTTTTGTATAAGTAAATCTTATAAAAATGCACATTTTATGGTGTAGAGAATTATGCAAAATACCAAAACTTTTAAAGATAACTTTTTTACTATTTAAAGTTTATAAATAAATATGGTATATTGGCATTAAAAAACAAAAGCTAAAAAGTTTTTAAAAATTGGAGTTGCCAACTGAATGAGTCCACTTGAGGTATAAGTACAGTAAGGATGGCAGTGATCATATATATATATGCAATATATATGTATGTAGGGCCCTACGTGTATATATATATATATATATAGATAGATAGATAGATAGATAGATAGATAGATAGATAGATAGATAGATAGATAGATAGATAGATAGATAGATAGATAGATAGATAGATAGATAGATAGATAGGCCCTATATATAAATAATAGATTATGTAGCCTATTTTAGAATCTCATCACACCTCATTTATACTTTGACTCCCTTAATCATTATTACCAGATATTTATTAAATTGTTGATTTAAAGGTGTACTTTATTTGAAGGTTGTCTTTCATTATTTCAGATAGCTAGTGGCATGTCATACCTTGAAGCAAGAAACTTTATCCATCGTGATCTAGCTGCACGTAATATTTTAGTTGGAGAAAACAATATCGTCAAAGTTGCTGACTTTGGATTGGCTAGAATTTTAGACAATGATGAATATAACCCTAAAGGTTATCTGGATAATAGTTTCACTATTTTGTCAGTCAGTCTGACTGCCCCTTTGTCTGTCTGGTTTGTCATCCTGTTTGTCTGTCCAATGTCTACCTACCTTTTTACCTGCCAATCTATCTATTGATCTATCCATCGATTTATCTATATGTCTGTCTGTCTTTAAGGTCTAATATGTTCCATCCAAACCATTCAATTCATCTATCCCATCAGTCCATCTGACAAGAATTCTCTGAAGAAAATGTAACTAACATAAAAAGTTGCACAGAGAATTAACTTATTTAGTAACGCCACACAAAAGGATGAAGAAAATTTCAAATCAAGTCAAAATAAAACTTTAAAAGTTTAAACCTTGGAAGAATACTCAAAAAAGAATTGTCATTGATTGTAGATTTTTTTAAAAAATGGAATGGCAAAAAGGAAACACAAAGATACTGATGCCATTGATTATAAAGATTTAAAATTTTCTTGCCTAATTCATTTAAATACACCTCTTCTCCCACTCAAAATCCTTTCCTTCTCTCATTCAGAATATTAACCTCCTCCCTCCTTATCCTATCATACAGGATCTAATCCCTCTATATACTTCTCTCATCCTCTCACACAACAACAACCAAGTCCACATATTTGATTTAACATTGAAATGCTTACATTTTAAAAACCGACATGTTTTAAAAAACCCATCTCAATGTGTTAAGTAAAGCACTGGATTTATACCTACACTGGGTTTCCATATATTTTTCTTGGAAGTGAGGGGGGGGACGACACACTGTCAAAAGTATATATTTTCTATATAAATTCCATTTCAATCGGGGGAGGATGTTGGTAGACTTTCTTTGAGGGAGAGATATCTAAAAAAAACTGTAACCAACGTCGTGATATTAAACTATTTGTACCTCCCCTCCCTCCCCGAGTCAGTAATCTCAAAATAACAGGACCCAACACCTAAGATTGTTTTCAATGCATATAATTTTATTCAACAGGAGCGCGTTTTCCCATCAAGTGGACAGCACCTGAAGCAGCCTTACGGCAGAAGTTTTCAGTAAAATCTGATGTGTGGTCTTTTGGAATATTGATGTATGAGCTGATGACTCGTGGTAGAATTCCCTATCCAGGTTAGGTAATTTATTAAATGACTGAAATGAAACAAAACCAAAGTAATGAATTTGTATGTAACTGCTTATATATATATATATATATATATATATATATATATATATATATATATATATATATATATATATATATATATATATATATATATAAATATATATATATATATATAAATATATATATATATATATATATATATATATATATATATAAATATATATATATATATATAAATATATATATAAATATATATATAAATATATATATATATATATGCCACGGTCAAAGCCCGAAGTCGGCCAAAGCATGGATTGGCCAGCCAATGCGTGCATTGGCCAATATCGCTTCCGATTGACTGGTCAAAGTCCGAAACTTTACTTGATTTCAGCCTTAGGCCGGCCTATCCGCAGACTGGCCGTGATGGACCGGCCAAAGTCTGAAATGGCTCTTGATTTCAACCTTTGGCCGGCCAGTCCCAATTAGAAGATCATCTGGCTAGGGATGACCGGCCAAAGTCCAAATTAGAAGATCATGAGCATATTTTGGGTTTTTTTATACCGCAAGGATCATGATATTAATTCTTTATAGATTATTAATTAAAGTAAATGACAGAAACATTCAAATTATATTATTGTACTATAGTCTCAATCAATATTATCACTTGTTACATCAAGTTGAAGTTTTATGGCATTTAGAATTAAATAGCAGGTTGTTATTTTTACACTTTCAGCAATTTGATGTGCACTTGGTTGTGCAATTGCGGCGAGTGTTGCCTTGGCCGCCGGTCAGTGATTGTTAAGATGCGATGGTTCATAGTGATTTTTTCTCAGTGTCAATGGACGAGAATGAGAGCAGCTTTTCGTGAAGAATTAAAAACTCACTTCTAGCGAACAGTTGTTTTAGAACACCATGTTCCATTCCTAGCTTGTAGAAAGCGCCCTCGACACTCATGACAACACC